>NW_009258383.1:5756511-5775330 GCF_000687185.1 Egretta garzetta
CATAGGCCTCTCCCTCCCCCAACAATTGGAGTTTGTTTTTTTTTTTTTTTTCCCTTTCCTTTGTTTTTTTTTTTGGCCAAGTTTTCAGCCAGATCAGTGCCATTCCAGGCTCTTCTTTCAGTTGGAAAGGGCCCCCTAGGACATCGTGGGGTGGTGGCCCACATTTAGATGGGTTTGGGATGCTCAGGGACCTAAGCCCTGAGCAGGCTTCTGTGACTTAACAGCATAGGCTGACATTTGGGGGGAAAAAGCCTTGAATCGCTCATGTGCCTCTGGCTCCTTTGCAGCCCTGGCTGTTGTCACCAAATCCAGGGACAACCTCACAGGAAGGTTAGATTGGCCCAAGACCCAGCTGAACCATAGGTCTGAAAAATCCCTCCAGGGCTTGTCTCATTCTTCAGAATCTCTGTTGTCTTCTAAAAATCAAATTAAACTATCACTCTGCCATGGTGAGGGCTGCTCTCAGTTGTCAAACTTGTGTGTTCTGAAGCTCTGGTACTCAAGCTCAAGGCAGAGATGATCATGGAAGACCACACAGACTGCCTGAAGAGTCCAGGACAATATGCAGCTGTAACAGCAAAGCAGTTACTTCAGTGGCCCATGATTTTAACTTCTGTGTTTTCTGTGCCAAGGGTTTATTCTGAGGATTGCACTTGGAATAATAGCAGGGGTTTGGTCCTTTCCTTGTCAGATCCTGCTCCTGTTAGATTCAGCATGCTTGTTTCCTGCAGCCAGCTGTTAGCCACCCACCTAGGTGGAGACAGGGTGGATGATTTCATTGTGCAGCACTCCTAATTTTATTTTTTTTTTTTCCCCTCCCTCCAGCCTGTTGATGAAGTGCATGTCTCCCAGCACCTGTCCTGGGGCCTTTCCTACTGCTGTAATAGCTATGGAAGTCCAAAATAAAGGAGTACCCGACAGAGTAGGTTTCTGGGCTAGATGAAAGACTTTTGTGTCAAGAGAACAGCCAGAACCCTGGGCTGTAACTTCTTTAACAGCTTAGGTAGGTCTGCAGTCACTTCTAAAATCCCTTATCTATGTTTTTTTTTTTTCTCCTTTTTTAAAGTATTCATTACCCCGTAAAGATTCCAACAGCAACTGGTGCAAATAGCTGGCAGGTAGAATGAGCCAGACCTTTACCTCCAAGCTACAGCATGCTTCTCTCTTTTTAATTTAAATTCTGTAATTTCTTTGAAAGCAGCCAAAACTTCACACCCTTCCACTATGGATTAGTTGTAAGGTTGGGTGCATCAAGCTTTCGTTTTGGTAGAACAGAGTTAAAAGCTGGTGCAGTTGATGGGAGTTGTGCACTGCTCCCTGGCGAACAGCAGCCTCCTCACTTCAGCATAGACTCACAGAATGGTTTGGGTTGGAAGGGACCTTTAAAGACCACCTAGTCCAACTCCTACCATGGACATCTTTTTCACTAAGTCAGGTTGCTCAAAGCCCCATCCAACCTGACCTTGAACACTTCCAGTGATGGGGCATCCACAGCTTCCCTGGGCAACCTGTTCCAGTGCCTCACCCCCCTCACTGTAAAAAATTTCTTCCTTATATCCAGTCTAAACCCTGCCCTCTTTCAGTTCAAAGCTGTTGCCCCTTGTCCTCAGACCTTGGTAAAAAGTCTCAGTCTTTCTTATACACCCCCTTTGTATATCGAAAGGCTGCAGTAAGGTCTCCCTGGAGCCTTCTCTTCTCCAGGCTGAACAGCCCCAACTCTCTCAGCCTGTCCTCACAGGAGAGGTGCTCCAGCCCTCTATCCGCTTTCATGGCCCCTCTCTGGACCCAGGTCTAACATGGTGGGCTCCTGCGCAGGCAAATACCTCGTGTTACTTAAAGGGAAGATTATACTGGTTTCTAATTAGTCAATGAAGGAAAAAGTCAATTTTATGCTTAGGAGAGCACTGTTAATGAACATCTGGGTAACGGTTTGACTGACTGCAAATCCAGTCTGCCCTGGAGCTGGAGGGTGGATGGCTACACAAGGCAAAACTTGTTCAACCTGCAGGACCCCTCTGGCCACGGGACCCTTGTTTGCTGTTGCTGGAGAGTGGCTGTGTGTGTGTGTGTGTGCAAGGCACGGGGCTCACTCGCTGTGCAGCATTGCAGCCAGGCTGTGCGCGCTAAGCACATTTGGAGGGAGGCCGGCAGCCCCCCCAGCGGGAAGCAGCTCGTTTGTACCTTGTTTGCCAACGCTGTGCTAGACTGCCTTGGCATTTCTGCTTCTCAGCCGAGGCAAACCCTCTGCTGCTTGGCTGTTGGCAAGCCGAGCTGTTGCTCTGCTTCCTGCCTTCCCATATGGTGGCTTGTTTAAAAATAAGACATTTACAAGGAACAGAAATTGTAAAAGTAGGGAGCCCACAGGGGGATTTACAGTGAAGGCTAGATGAGGCGGTGTGCGTAGGTTGCAGTGAGGGCTCAACTTCAGGTTCCTTACACACCCATAGTGGTAAAAAATGAGAAATGCGCTGGGTGCCTGGCTGGCCATGGCTTAGGGTGGCAGAAGTCCAAACTCCTGCAACCATTCCTCACTGATGAGGTGAGCGAGAGTGGCCACAGGCTGCCCAGCTCGCAGCACGGCAGGGCCTCCCTACGCTGCCCGGCTTGTCCTTGCCGGCCTGCCCCAGTGCCGCTCTACCAGGGAGGAGAAAGCAGGTGGCTAATGGACCCAATGGGAAGAAGCAGCAGACACAGGCTGGGCAGAAGAGGAAGGGAGCTTGAAAAAGTCAGGAGGGGCCCAACACTGTCAGCTGCATCTGTACCATGTCAGTGTCTTGCTGCTACTCTGAGAAACCGTCTTTGAGAACCACGCTGAGAGAAGGCAGAACTTTCCAGCGCTTCCTCCTTTGCCCTGGGGCTGTTTCTCCCCACCTGCTCTCAGCAGCAAGCATGGACAGTACAACTACCATTCACTCAGTGGTGCTCATCCAGCATCCCCTGGCACTTGCAGTGGGACATGATGGTAAATGGGCAATGGCATCGGTAGAGACTCCAGGAAAACTCGGTGTGATGCACAACACCTGGGTGCTGTGTCCTCATGTCACTCTCTTGCTCTCCTGAGCCTTTCTAGGCTCAGACCCCGGAGCAGTCAGGGCTTGTAGGCCTGCTGCTAGTCCTGCTTGGAGTAAAGCTGCTGGTGGTGCTACTTCTCCAATCACAGCCACCTTCTTGCTAAGGTGCTCCTGTTTTTCCTAGCATATGCAGCCCCAAAGGTTGGAAGGGCTACCATTTAAAAAAGGGTGTGGGGGGAAGGCAAGTGGCTGCTTGTGGCCAAGTGGCCCTGCTTTGGAGTACAGCAATGTCACGCCCATGCAACACTGGATAAGGAAACAGCAGAAGGGAACAAGGTAAGTCATATTCTGTGTTGGAAGTAAATTCTTATCACTTAAGAAGGGCAGAAAAGTTACTTGCAAAAAGTTACTTGTTAGTTTTCTCCATGAGCTGTTGCGATTCCCAAACTCCAATTCCCTTGAAGCAGCAGTTCTTAGGTTTGTAGAAACCTCGACTCACCAAAATCAATTACATCAACTTTAATAAACTTCCCAATAAAGGCAGTTAATCAATTACCCGTTTTCATAGAATTCTATGATTCTATGATTCATCTGCCATAGGGGGTCTGCAGCTGTTTTTATTTTAAAACAATCCGCTACTAACCCAGAACATGCAACTGGAATGAAGCATATTACATCAAGATGAGCGTTCTGTGTGTAGAACAATCAATCTGTAATTTTACCAGGATGATGAACTGCCCTGTTGTCTCAACTACTGCTGGGCCTGTACGCACATCACAGGAAATCCTCTCACAATGGCACTGGGGCTGGGAGTCACTCTGCAGCCCAGGCTGCCGAGAAGTGCATGCCATATGCTTCGTTAGTACTAGGGGAGTATTGTTTGTAACTCTGTAATTAACATTTTTTGCCTGAAAAATTGCCTGTTTGCAAGATGTTAGAGCTTTCTTGCTCTAGTTTTCAACGTCAATAAATATTCGTGATGATAATGCATCATGCATAGGGATTTCAATTGCTTTTCTTTAAGCAAAATTAATTATATTTTAAATACCTCTGGCTCCTTTATTTCATTTGAAAGTGTGAAAAAATTGCATAGGCTTAAGACTAAGAATTCAAAGCTACTGTTAATTTCGAAAATGGCAAGAAATTAATGCATAATGTAAACTAATTGGTATTGCAGTTTGGGGGCAGGGGGGTGCGGAAAACCCCCCTGCGGTCATGGTTTCTCTAGTGTAAAATGGATAATCATTCAAATGGTTTTTCTACCTAAAAACATGATGAGGATTCAGAACATCTTAGCTGAACTTGTGCAATGCTATTAGTTGTCCCAATCAAGACAGATTTTATTTTTTTTTTTTAATCCTGGAAGTCTAGAAACTGTGACTAAAAAACAAACCCAAACATTTCTCTGAGTCTTAAAGAACAGTTAATTAGCTGTTTTGAAGGCAGTACAGCTTCATCTTTGCTTTTAGCCTAACTGCTTCAGCTACTAAAAATGCTAGAGCGAGTGGATTGTCCAGGAGTGTTTTAGCAACTACCAAGGCAAACATAATCCAGAGCAACTTTAGCAACCACAGGCTTGCTTAAAGTTGCAAGATCTGTTTAATGATTTCAGTGGTAAGCAAGCTGGGCTGAAAAGCAGCCTCTCTATCCCTTCAGCTCCTAACGTTTTTGGCATTGCAGATAATTACAGTTTGAGATGAAGAGGATTTTGGGCAAACATCCCGTGTTCTTAGTGCAAACTAGCACTCCTAAGTGCATAAACCTTAGGTATTTCCCAGTTAATCCACTTGTAGATGCCTTACTTACTGCCCAAGACTGCAGCCTGAAGTCAGAAGTTCAGGCTCCCCCCTAATGCTCAAGACACACACACATCTCAGAAAAGACGGCTTATTGAGCAAGGAGCTGCCAGTACCAAACAGCAGGAAATACTGGAATAGTTTTATCTTCAGAAACAGCTAGGCATCTACAGCAGCTTCCATGTCTTAATTACCAGCCTCAGTGCTGGGGACCTGGGTGGGCTGGGTACTGCACAAAGAGAAGACCAGACTGTCATTTCCCATTATATGTGAAAATATACTGCTTAACATCTGAGAACTTCTCTGGCAAAAACTGAAGTACCTTGAGACTTCCAGGCTATGGGGTGGGATTTTGAACACTACAGTTGTGTACAGAGGTATTTAAAACTCGCTGAGGATTCAGTCAGATGAACTCCGGTCAGTCCAACCTCCTCCCATCTCTCTGATAGCACCTGGAATTTTAGCTAGGAGGTATCCAATGCACATTAATGCTGCTCACTGCAGCCATCAAATGATGTTCTGCTGCATCGAGAAGAATCAGGTCCGTTTGGTTAACTTCTATATGTATATAGTTATTTTCAGGTTTCCAAGCAGGTACTTAGTTACCTCATAGACCATGAGGCAAGGATTAACTAACCGAGTGTGCAGTTAACTGGTAATGAAAAACTTCACCAATGGAAAAGGCAATCTAACTGAATTTAAAAAGGCCAAATACAATAAATTGCAAAGTAGGTCTTATACAGTACATAGAGCAAATATGCAGAACTTACTTATGATCTCAAGCGGCTGCTGAGACATCCTTTTTACCTTCCTCTGCTGTAAAAGGAGAGCGGGGAGGCAAAGGGACACTGAGTGAGTTCAAATTTTCTTCCTGTCCCACTGCATTACTATTCAGAAACAGCGTAAGGTAATGAATTTTTAGGTACTGTCTAAAAATTGGTCATCTGGCTTATCTTCAGATGCTTGTTATGTACCCATTCAACAGCACACCAGAATTCCAATGGGAATAAAAGGTCTTTTTTGTCAAAATCATTTTATTAAAGAGTTAATGTCACAAGCAGCTCAAAATAACACATGCTTCAGAAATAAACTGGATGAAAAATACTCCGAACAGAAATATGAATGTTTTGAAGGCATGGTACAGCATCAGTTGCAAGAAACTTCTGCAAACAGGTGCAAATTCTGTTGGTGCAATGGAGAAAAACCTCAGAAAAGAAGCCTGCTGGGCATGACTCTGTTCATGTAGTGCAGTTTGTCTAATAAGTTAAATCAGAAAGGGCACGATTTCCATGGCTGCACAGGCCCAAATGTATTTCTTCAATAATTAGGCCCCACACAGGTTTTTCACTGTGAGTACTAATAAACAAATTTAGTTGACATCTTAACATAGCAGTAATATATATATTCTATACGACTGATGTTTGATTCATGCAGCCTCCTCAGTTACATGATTTTTTTTTTATTTACTCAAGAAACATTATAAAAAAATAGGTTCGCAATTTGTATTTCACTCCAGTGTTAGCTCCGCATCACCTCAGGCAAAGACTGTGTTTCAGCAGATTATCTAATTTGGCAAGAAATCTGCCCTAATTCTTAACCTCATTTTTGTAAATCCACGTAGAAAATAAATGCGAACTCTTTATACAAAACAAGAGCAAATAACTGTACCTATATAAAAGGGGATTCACTCCCTTTAGTTTTATTATCATGGCACATACTTTATAGTTTCACAACAGCATACTAATTTTAATTTAGTTTTTTTTAAACTCCAAAACAGTGTTGATGAATGGAAGAATGTTAGTTACCATAGGCAGCTGACTCATGCATTAAGCAATTCATGTTCTTTATCAGTTTTCCCAACAGCATCAGGATTGGATAACGGGTCAAGGTCAGCAAAGAGACTGAACCAGGCGGTCAAGTCTTTCGGATTCCTGGTAGGTTCTGGAAAAAAAAAAACAAAAAGAAAAAAAGGGCAGACTTGTCAGCTATTTCAAACAAAACTGACTGAATGTTTGACTGAAGTCAAACAAAGCCATACTATTGTTTAATTTATTACTAAGGGCAATTCTGACAAGAAAATCTGAATGAGTGATGGCATTTTAAAACACTACCTTTAACAGAATATGGAAGTTTTGTAAGAATGTTTTACATCTGTCTGCCTGTGTATTTTATACGGCTCCCGCCACGATAAGTGCAGGAACACATTCATTAAAAATAGAAACAATCTCGCTCTGTCTAGCTTTGTTTCATGAAAGGTATTTTATTTGTGTGTGCACCCGCATGCCTGCAAAAAAGTAAAAGGGAAGTGAAGGCAAATTTTACTTTCAACCTCTCTTACAGGACTAAATTCCTTTGCGTAAATCCAGTTCATGTGACTGTTCTGTCCCCCCTCTATACGACCACACAAGGTCACTACTCATCTGAAATGAAGGTAGCGGCTGGAGAGAGAGGGGGTATGTTTGATAGCCAGTTCCAAGTACAGCTTTTAGTATTAGGGTGTCTTTTTTGATAGATATAAAAAAAAATGTGAACCAGGAATATGTTCCAACAGCAGCAGGACTACTGTACCTATCTATTTGTCTATAGTGGCATACAGATTTCACAGAGGTCTCCTACCTTCTTTTATTCCAACAGGGCTCAGGTTAAAGCAGTGACAACTTTGGCTGTTATAAAGAAGGCACATCACCACTTGCTTTGTTTTGTAACCCTATGCTTAACATGTATTATATTGATAGTGAAAAAAGATGTGCTCTTCCACTCAGAAAGATGATGTCACACAAAAGCATTCTTTGTGACACATGGAATTTATGGACAAAATAAGCTCTGCCTGGCATGACTTTCATCTTGTTGTCTGCAAGGCTGGAGTATCCGCTGCTTTCATAAACACAGATTTCAAAGTAGCTGAAGGCTGTTCCTTTTTCTGGTGACGGTACTGTGGCTTTGCTGTCACACTAATTTCTAAAACAGTTTCCAAAAAACCTTAACCCTCTTTTTTTCTGCTGAGCTGAAAAGTGTTAGTCTTTTAATCCTGGGAGGCAGGGCAAGGAATACACGTTGCTCCTTTCTTCTGCACTGAACACCTCTGATGTAGCTTCTGATCAAATGAGAATGCACAGAAGAGGCAACAAACTGGCAATAAGGATTCAACATATTTCTGGTTCACCTATCCAGAAAACCCTACTCAAAATCTGCGGGGCTTTGTCTCGGTAGATGGCAGGACTATGCACTCTTGGCTCAGTTGCAAGAAGTGAATTAAGTTTCAAACAGATGATTACTGATATGATGTATGTTATCAACAAAATTTGCAATTAGGGCTCTTCTGCCTTATCAGTAGCCTGTATTTTAGCCACAATGTCTTCCTAGAGCTTCAAAACACTGTTTATCTTAGACAAACTGCTTGCAGATGCTATTCTGTGTGGCTCAAAATTAAAGTAGCAGAAGAAACTCCCTCATTGTACAGTAAATTATTCTTTTGACATACTACTAGCACTGAAGCCTACCAAAAAAATACACATACACACACATATAATACACGTAATCAGTGCTGAAACAGAGTAACTGATTAGTAAGCACAAGATTCTTGACGTGTAACTACTAAAAAAATAGGTTGTATTATCACAGAGTAACTGAGAAGGCTGGAAAGATACAAGAGTCACAGCTAAAAAGGAAAAGCAATGTAACTGAAAAAACACACGGCTGTATTACCTTTCCCGGGCGTCCTGTTAGCATTCACATTCAGGCTGTTTGGTTTCTGTGCTGGCTGTGGTATAGACGGTGAGCTCACGCTGTTAGCTGCCCATCCTAAGATTCAATAATACAGCAGCATTAGTGTGAAGAATTACTTTGCTAACTCTGACAGCCCGTTGTCTAGCAGCACAAGGCACACATCAGACGGTGGAGCAGAATATTATGTTTATGGTTATGGCCGTTCGTATCTTTCCCCATACACAAGACATCAGCAGTCAGATGCTGCAGAGAAGCAACATCCTTCAGAAAAGAGTATCTGTGGATCAGTTTCATCATCTCCAGATTCAGGCAACTATACTCTTTTCAAACCTTTAACCTGCATTAAAAAAGATTTTTTTCTTGTTTCTTTTATCCAATCACACATAATACTTGTTCACAGAAAGGCCAGTACAGTAATCAAGTCAAGCATAGCTGTAGGGAGAAGAATATCACTTACATTTGGGCGAAAATATTGCACACACTAAACATTTTTTCCACCTTTCTTTACTTTTACAGTTCCAAAGACTTTCACTTCATCAACTGTTCCAGAAAAAAACATAGAGACCCCAGATTTTGTAGTTAATTTTGAAATGACTATCTGTGAAAAAAATGATTTCTTGCAGAACACTCTGAAAAATTAAATTCAAAATACACTACTTCGAGTTAACTTAAAACTAGCTTTTAATGGAGTGTTTTTTGTTCTTCAGTTGGAAGGATCTTCTCAGCAGGGAGAGAGTAACCATGCATGAAAAAGTGAAACTGGGTATACACAATTTTTTGTTCTTACATGCATATTCCATAGCCACAAAAGAGTAAATAAATACAGTTAATGAGGCCAGATGAGCTAGGCTGGCAAAATGTACTAGGGGTGGTGTACCACGGAAACATATTAGGAAAAAACAGAGCGTTTTTGTGCCTGGCATAAGGTACTTAAATTCTTATGCTTTATCACATTTAGAAGACTAGAGGTTGTATTTCTAATTTCAATAGTATCTCCTTTAAGTGTGGCCTGATCAATTATCCATCCATCTCAGGGACCTAGCATATCTAATTCTGCAGTATCACAAACAGGATATTTCTCTGTGCACACAGTCAGCATTTCCTTATTCAGTCTCTTTTTTTCTACAAGTTCATGCTCTCACATCCTTTTCTACTCTCTCTGTCCTCCCTCCCCCCCTTACTTTCTCCTCTTTTGAGACCCCTGTCAGATATTGGTACCCAGTGTCCCGACAGTTACTGTAACAGCCATGTAAAGTCACATAAACTCTTCCTCTCTCTAACAGATGATTCTCATCACTCTGTGATCTTACCTTGACAATAAAAGGTCTGAAGCCCAACCTGTGTTATTAAAAGGAGACATGAAGAGTGTTTCTATAAAAATCACATGAATTCGGAAGGAAATTTAAAGCCACAAACATCCTCTGCATCTCTAAGGAAACAAACAAAAACCTTCAAAATCTGGATGCAGAGTGCTCACTTATATTTGTTCCAGGCAAAGGTGATAAAGGCTTACGAGCTAGCCTGTGCTCCCTGAAAATGAGCTTTTAGAGTTTAATCTTTCAAATAAGCAAGTCTGAATCATAAATAATGAAAAGTATGGCATTAACACTTCAGAATGCCATACTTTTCCAGGCATTTTCTCTGCCTGTGTTACAAAAAGAGGAGAACGGCAGAGGACATTACATACAACTATAGAAAACGGTAATGCTTTCGGTCTGTTTGGAGATGTATTGCGAGAAAGTGTTTTAATGTGTCAATGGATGGCAATGGATAAATTGAGTGGCTTAAGCAAATAAGGCCAAATCCTAATTTCACAGAAATGAATAGGAGTGCTGCCTGGAAACTTTCTGTGCAAGTCCCAGTGACTTCAGTGAGATCAGGAGTTGGCTCCCCAAGACCTCGCTGATGTTCGTTTACACTGATGTGACTGGCAGACCAGAGAGAGAAACACCGCAGACCAGTTAATGCCTTTGGAGCCCTCCTTTTGAGTCCCTGGACTAAGGCTTGGTAAGTAGCACATATGTGAGAGATGTTGTGGTCTGATTCTCTGTTCACTGAAACGTGGGTAGCTCAAGTACCGCTTTGAAAACAAAAAGAACCTAACAACAGCAACGAAAACAGCCAACCAAAAATGCTCCACAAAACGTGTGATGCTTTCGTAACGAACTTATGCATCTATGAAGGTATTGGGAAAGACTGACGTAGAATTTTTATTAAATACTTACATGAATTACGTTTTTAGTGTCCACTCACAGTGAGCTACGGGGAACAATTTTGCCTTTCAAAGACAAACTGCAGTCTATCAATGTGAAAGCAGTTGTTTGCCCTAAGCCTGTTCTGGTTTGCCTGTTCACAGAATGGCTTCATTACGTGACTAGACAAAAGATTATCACTGAGACAGCAAGGAAACCAAACAGCTTACTTTTCAGCTAGCATCTTCACAAATGTTACCACAATTAAATTTAGAAATAGAAGCGGTGAGCTGCACATTTTCTTACCAACTAGAATATATGCACATGTAGGTGAGATAAAGAGGAGCCCTTAGTGGCATGAATAAGTAAGTGAATGAGGCCATAAACGTATGAAAGAGAAAGCCAATGCTCTCTGTAAAAAAAGTGGAAAGGCAACCAAACTACAAAGCTGTATCTGGAGGGGAATCTAAAAGATTTGTTGGAAGCACGCTTTGTTTCTCATACATATATACACACACACATTTATATATATTTTAAACCAGCACCTGGTAGTCCCATAGCAATTCAAAGTCCCATTGTGCTAGATCCTGCCTATAAATATAGCCAGAGAAAACTCTGAGCTGGGAATTCCTGACCGTAACAGTTTATAACCTGCATAGCATTGTGCCTGTTTTACAGATTAAGATCTGAGGCAGAGAGAAAACAAAGCCCCAAAGATTTATGAGTGTGCTTAACATAAAATAAGTAAGTAATCCCACTGAAGTTAATAGAAAAGTTAATGTGCTTAAAGTTAAGCATGTGAGTTTTAAGAATCTTTATGGTCTTAAGGCCAAATTCACACAGGAAGTATGCAACATTGAGGCTCCAGTGTAGCACCTCACACTGAATAATTATTAAGCAATCCTACCAGTTAGGGGAAAAAGTGTAGGATACGTATCACAGGGCCTCAGTAAAAATATCCCTAATTCATATATTCTAATATTTTCAACTTGTATATTTAGATACATTTACATTGCAGTTAGGGTGTTGGTTAAAAAAAATAAAAAAAGTCTCTTGTTTCCAAAAGCACTGACAAGGTCAAATAATGAAAGAAATGCTCTGAAATTGAATGCAGTTTAAGATTAAAGTTGAGATTGCACAAGATAGAAAATGGACAGAATTTCAGCTTCTGTTAAAAAATAAGAAACAAAAACCTTACAAAGAAAAATAGCCTAGGAAAGTTAGTTTAAATAATGCATTTTACTTGGCAGCTAGAGTCAGCTGGGAACACGCTGATTATCAGATACAATCATTCAGCTGATTAGCTGTGACTTTTCAAATGCCAGTAGATCAATTACCATGATCTTCTGCCAAAACCTTGGCAATCAATTTGAAAACATCAACACATTGTACGCTTTCAATACATTTTTATTCTTTATCTTATTCAAAAAGATTTTGGGATACCAAGTTGACTGGAACAGATTTGCCATTTCTAGTGTTCCTTCCAACACACCTGAGTTCGGATTCTGAAGTGCTAACAGTGCAGCCAATGCCAGTGTCTTGTGCAAATGAGAGTGATAACCACCACCTTAGAAAGGATACCCATCCCTGTTTGCCATTTACACCACAAAAATATTTTTCCTTCAAAAACATGTTTACATTTAAAAGCATGTAAAAACTTGGCCGGGGTGTGGGGGGGTGGATCAATACCATAATATTTCTGTGGCTATTTTCAGTGATTTGCTTAAAGTTTGTTTATGTCTCTATATTAAGAAAGGTGGTTTTCATTGTTCTTTTTTCCCCTTTCAATAGATACCATGTCTGCTTCTGCTCACAAACTGTTTATTTTGACAATGCAATGACTAAACCTCATGATTTTTTAGCTCATATTTTATGAGGTCAAATCCTAATCTCTTTCAGTCCCTCTTCACTCTATCAATCATACTCACATATGCATGTACCTCATCATAAAAATATATCTAAAGCTGTGCATCATTGCAAATGTCCCTCCCCCAGTTCCCTTCTAAGCATTGAAGTCAGTGAACCCAATTATAATGTAAATTCGACTTTCTTATTGTTGCCAAAATGCCACCAGCCATTTTACATCATGTATGATTGTACCAGTTGCATGGGTTTCAAGAAGTAGTCTTCAGGATGGAATTAGTCTGCTAGTCTTTCCTACATCAAATGAGATTTAATTTACTTAGGACAGAGCCCAGAAAGGCAAACTCCTCCTCCAGCCTGAAAAGCCCTAGGAGAAATCTAGCCCCACTGTGGGGAGGACCACGGTAGTTGCTGTTGGCTCGTTATCACCAGCCTGCCTTCCTCCCTCCCTTCCTCAAGGCCAAAGCAGCAGCAGGAAAGTTCTGCCCTAGCTCCCCTCTTTCCTTTCCTCTCCCCACTAGCAGGAGCTTGGAAAACCCAAGAAAATGAACTGCACAGAAGAAAGGGGAGAGAAAGAGTTGCAGCAGTAGATAACGTGCCTACAAGAGGAATCCACCTGTATTGTTGCTAGGATGAGACAACCCATTCTACCTTACCCACAGGTAGAATGCAACAGTATGGGATGCATTGAAAAAAGGAAGATGAATGAATGCAATCGATTTTCACTAAGTTGTTTAAAAATAGTATTCCCAGACAAAATACAGCAACCATTTTTGATTCTTTGGCCCCTTAGCAGAGACAGCAGTTGTGATTTAAACAGTAAAACCCACTCAAACAGATTTTCTGTTACAGGAAGAAAAGTGTCTCAAAGGCCTACAGAACATTTCGGGAAGCTCAATGAAAATATTCAAGAAAGTAATTTTGACTTCAGGTTTTAGGGTACTTCGTTCACAAACACTGAATGAGCAGGGCTCAAAAAACAAATATGCTACTCACATGTTTTTCCTCAGGCCACACTCTGCTTTAACTTCAGGGTTTCTGCAGCTGTGGCACAATATAAGCCATCACCACACTTCTACATAGCAGAAAACCATACTCTAAAACCTAAAACCAAAACGAAAATGCTAACAGAACAAGATGAGCTCTCACCATGTAAAGATGACTGCAAGTCATTCATGTTTTGGTCTAACAGCTGTGAAGGCAAGAAGCCTGATGGTGTTGGTGCCACAGATGATGAAGTGTTCTCTGTATCTCCAGCTGAAGAGTTCATGGTGAGATCAGCAAGTGCAACCTGTCCAAAAACAGCTGTCCACTCTTTGCTGAATTCCCCCTCGTCCAGGGAGGAGGCGTTGAGGATCTCATTCAGTAATACCATGTCATCCTTATCACCAGGTTCTGACTCCAGGGACCTCACAAACTGATCCTTTGAAGCTGTCTCAGAACAAGAGAGTCAAGATAAATAATTTTTTAGACAAAGAACAAACCTTTTTAAAACATCCAATCTAGGTTATGTATGTTAAGTAAGATGGAATATTTTTTAGCAAATATTTGTTCTTTTCTCTTTCAGACCACATTCGCTTGGACATCTGGGCTTGTAGCTTATGCAACAAGTAATTCCTTGGTTATCTTAGATAACCTCACTGCTGTTAAGACTAATTTCTCATTAAAACCAATAAATATGCTTAAACATCTATTAAACAACACAACAAAATCATTACGTAGTCTAATATTTAAAATATTGGAGAAGACTACTTTAATGCTGCTTTTTGAAGCATTATATAAAAGTGTCCAAAAAAAAAAAAAATCAGACTGGTATAAATTGAAAATAAATAAGAGTTGGGGATTATTTTAGAGTTCTGTGGGAACATACTTAAGATGACCTTTAGGACCTTCTGACCAATGCTTGAATTATTAGGTTATTTCCCCATGAGAACATGTTACTCTACAGAGTGAGATTTCTACACTGTTCAAATGCTGTAGTAATTATTTTTCCCCTCTCTTAGGCTTCTGAGAAATACCTGGGGCCACTTTCCTTCTGATTCACCTTGCTAGTTTTTCTAGCACCAGGACTGCAACTGAAGAAGCTCTTAGATCACTTGAGCCAATTCCTTAAAACCAATTTTTCCTGTTTTAGAAATGTTAAATAGTTATATAAAATAACTTAAGCTTATAACCAGAAATTTAATCCTTTTCTCTAGATTACAAAATATCTGGAGAGTGAAAGCACTGTCAAGGAACCCCAAGTGTTATTTTACTTGGAAACATTTAAAGCTCCACTGTGGGAGTACGCAGAGGACAAAAATGGTGGTTAACAATGTTGGTAACGTTACGTTACTGAAACCCAGATCAGTTCATCTTAATTATGCTCGTTTCAAACTTGTGGTAAGGCACAGAAGAAAGCTGAGTTTTCCAAAGTTCGGATGGATCAGCTGAGCTCTGTGAGTTGAATACAACTTGCAAAGGCTTTTTTAACCCTTTTGGGTTGGGATAAATGATTGATAGTAGCAAAGTGGTTGCAACAGGCCATTTTATTTAAATGCAACAGCCTTCTCAGGAAAGTTCCTTTTTAATAGCTGTAACAATTTAGAATTAAATGGCTGACGTTGAGTCAGAGGAGAAAAAAAAGCGCAAAACTCTGTTTTAAAATAGGCTGATGAGTCAGCATACACACCTACGTACTAAGAAACAAATAAACCAACACATAATGTAAGGATTTTATTCATTATTGAAGTCAGCTCTGAGACTTGGCTCCTTTCTAATTCACTTTTTTATACAGTCCTGTACTCCTTGACAGGGCCCAAAAATTAGCAATAGAAACATTACAAACATGTCAATTCTCCTTATGTTCCCACTAGACTATAACTAAAATACCACAGAAAACAATTTGTTCTTATGAATTTTCAGGCTGTTTTCCCATCTTCAGATAAAGAGCAAAGAATGTTAACGCTGTCCAAGCATCTACAATTCCCCCAAGCTATTCAGCAGGTGAGGCAGAGGGGTACAAATCCTTCCTTAGGGGAAAGACACTTGCTCTTTCAAAGGCACTTAAGAACTCTGATCGATACAGGGCATCACCATCTCAAAGCTGCTTTCAGGAGACTCCTTCATGAACATGGAAGGCTTGCAGGGGGAGATGCAAAGAGAGCATCATTAGTAACAGATCTGCTAAGGCATACCACCAACGCCAACGCTGTACCTAACCACAAATTACATTTACTACAATGGAACACAGGCTTTGCAGGAACACATCTCAGAGCAAAGCTCTACTTCATCTGGGTAGTCCCATTTTTACTGGGGGAGAAAGTACAACATAGAGCTTTTTTACATCAGAAGAGCAGTTAGGTCTTGCTGTAATGCGTATGACCACCAGACATGAGAGGAGTGACACATTTCTTGTCTCAGCAGTCTTTCTGACCTTCCTGTGGGGACGACGCACCCAGAGCAGGGTAGGACAGGGTGGTGCTTATGCTCAGGCTGCTCGAGTAAGCACCAGTAAGTTCTATTCTCGTTTGCAATAAAGGTTATCTTGAAACCAGTTTTGCTTATCGAGATATTACTCATGTGGTAACTCTGCTAGATTACTAGAATGATATGGACTTTCTCACCTCACCCATAAATCTTCTATTACTTCTTTTTCTGTTTCTCTGTTTTCACTGCCTATTTTCACAGTCAAAATCCTATTTTTATCTGCACATACTGCCCCTAGCCTTACCAATGTTCATTAAAAAACTCCAAAACTCCCAATAAAACACTGAAAAAACAATGTCACTATATTTTTTTTTTTGTAGTTTGAACAAGCCTCTAGCAATGCTTATATTCCTTTGCAAACATGTCTTGTTTTTCCGGTATTTAAAAAAAATGTATGTGAAGAGAAACTAAAAATATTTACAACAATACATGATTGGAAACACAGGATAAAGACTTCATTCTGAAACACACACAAAAGTGTACCGCTAACCATACTGCTGCACTTAAAAGAATACAATATTCATTAGCCTAAAGCTAGCTAGTGTGTAAAATTAGGGTAAATGGCTGATACTGTAACACTAACACAACCATCCTTATCTAATGTAGCCACCCCACATCTGCTTTTGTATTGATTTAACCATTTAACTAAAGAAAAAAATAATAACCTTCTAGCTGACATCAGCTAAACTTGTATGACAAATAATTGTATGCATTATCTGTATCTCCACTGAGAAGATCCAACAAGGAATGAAACTGGGTGAGGGGAAAACCAGAATAAAAAAGGCCACTATCAGAAATGCACTAACCTTTTTTATTAACCACAGAAAAGAAGTCATCACTACCTTATCTATCCACAGGTTAGGGCTGCCTTCTGCACAGGCAGCTGAGGAACTTTCCCTGTTTCTGCCTTCATGGGTGATTCCCCACATGGGTAAATCCCCCACAGGGCAAGAGCCTGCCTGTGGCAAATCTGAAATTGAGATGTTTGCAAATGCTCTCTTCCTTACCTACCATGAAGGCAGTGCCTTAAAATACCCCAAATTACACTCTCAGTCTGACTGACTAAACCACACAAAGGGATTTTTTCTTTGTTTCTTTACTTGCTTTTTGAGTGGCCACAGTTATTTTTGTTGTTGTTGAAGGTTTTTTTTACTCATTCTTCTGAGATATAGGAGTGAAAAGCAAATGGGAGATTATAGGCAATGTACTGCATATGAAAACTCAATATAAAACTTTTAGCCAGATCTTTCATATGTTATGTGGTAAAACAGTACCCTTTGGAAAAAAAACCAGCACATCCCCTTGAGCTGCCACTGATCTAACAAAAGCATAAGGATAGGAGTAGAGCCTGGAATTTGCTACCTGGCTGAAAGAAGTCTACAATTTTTATATGGTTTTAAGAGGCCTAAATAATTTGTTTCCGATATGTACATTTCTGATATAAAATCTTGTGGTTATTAGTGTATTGCCAAGGGTTGTGATACAACAACTAAAGAATCAAAAAGAAAAGTTTATGAAATGTTATAGGAGGGGTAAGGTTTACAGTGGCACCTACTTCACTGGGGCAAATACAATATTGACCAGTATACCTAACCTTGAATCACCTGTTACAATGGGCTTTATCCCCAGTAAGTTTTACTTCACATTATAACATCAGGAATAGTGCCTCTGCATGTATATGAAATTGAGTTTCCTTTAACACTGTTTAAATACTGCAGCTGAATAATTTCATTCAACCTTTCAGATTATGAAAACAATTAAGATCTAAGATTAAAATTAGACTTGGTGCCTGTGATTGAAAAGCAGATGAAACAGACATGCACAAATGTTTCATACCATTTTCTTCAGGTTGCAGGTCTAATAAGTCATCTATGGCACCTAAGAGCCAAAAAAAAAGAAAGAAAAAAAAGGAAAAAAGAAAAGCAACAAAGGAAGGTCTGCAGTACACTGGCAATCAGTATGTATACATCTAAAGGTAGTTTTCTTAAGTCTCGTCACCTGAGTTCTGCTTGTGGTTACAATTTCCATGTAACGTGGATATGACATCCTTGCCATCGTCAGCTGTAATCAAGATCCATAAACATGTCAAATTGCACTTGGCACAAGACCATGCTTATAAACAATGTCACTATAAGATCAACATGCAACAGTTGTTGGTATTGATGTTTAAAATGAACCTGGTCACAATGGATGAAAGACCCAAGCCATAAGCATTTCTAAGTAGTGAGGAAAATTTCTGAATAATAACCTGGGAGTGATCTTCCTTTGAATCTCTGCCTGCCACCCTAGCCCACGCCCAGGCTGAGTGCACCCAGCTGAGGCAACTGCAAGAAATCAAGACAGGTCTCTGCTGTCCTCCAGAAGCAGAGACACTTCTTTTAGAAACTTGTACTTACACAGGCCAGGAGAGAGCACAAAAGTGTCCAGAACCCCATCACTCCCTAAATCGCCTTCCTAAACAATATATTCTTCCTCGTGACACCAACTCTGGGAATAGGGAAAAGGAATCTTCCCCCAAAGCACCCCAGGTCAGCACCTCTTCTCCTCCAGGAAAATAAAGGGGCTAAGTGCAATAGAAGGGAAAATGTATAGCTGAGGTTTATAGGCTATCAGAGGTGAAAAAACACCTCCGCACCCCAACTGTAACTACCTTAAGTTCTGAGCAAGTTTCTTAGATAAGACATGGAGTCAAACCAATCTCCATCTCTCAGTGACAAGAAAGACACCTCCCTCAGATGATTAATCCCATTTAAGATATGTAGA
>NW_009258383.1:5775362-5804589 GCF_000687185.1 Egretta garzetta
GGAAATCTAGCTTCTAGACAAGTAAGTCTGTGGCTCTAAAGGCAAATGAAGGGGTCGGTCCTGGTGTTGCCAGAACTGGAAGGCAGATCTGCTGGAAGCCTCAGGTTTGAGGCTGGAAAGGAGAAATACAATTCTCTATAGAGGAATAAAAATTGAATACCAAACCCTTTCAAGAGAAACTTCAAGGTGTGTTCAGACTAACTGAAACAGAACAACTTGCTGTTTGGACCATATTATTTTAACAAGGTGTTGCTAGGACAATGACAGAAATATGCCACCAGCACTAGAATCAGCTGGTCATTTAAAGACCCATGATCACACCTGATTACACTCTATACAGAAATAGATAGAAGAGGTATAAATATATATGGACAAATATGCATGATGCTTCCATAAAAGGACAATGCTAAAGGGGAAAAACCGAGCCCCAAACTGACTGGCAGAAGGGAAAAAAAAAAATCAGAAAGAGAAGTTCATGAAAGCTGAGATATGGATGGCCACAATTCTGTAATGAAAAATGTACAACTGTTGCTGAAAGCCTGCTTTAGTTCAGGGGTAAACATGATGGAGCCAATCTTAAAAACACTCATAGTATATTAAGGGAAAATGCAGAGCAAATGATAAAAAAATTGAAGTTATGAAGTAGAAGTAGTTGATGAGGAAAACTAAGAAGAAACACAACTCCATCACTAGTAGCAATACATCTCTATTACTTTAGTATGTACAGAGTACTTTAAGAAAAAAAAAATCTTAGCAATGGCACAGACCCACTAGTGTATAGAGATGGAAAAATTTAGCAGAGCAGGCAGATGTATTCCAAAATACTTCAGTTCCTTTTAGAAGCGATGGAGAAAGAGACAGAACAAGGTATTTATATTATGGACGATGGTGAAATATTTTACAGCCCATAAGTAACTGAGATTCAGGAAAACATCTGCTAAGAAAATATAAGTCAGATTTTTTGTCCGAGAATATTACTGTACCTCATCAAAGAGTTATCTGAGCTAATTAAATGCAAAATGGGTGAAACTTCAAAACACTGGAAAAGTCCTCATATTGTGACATTATTACAAAAACGACCCAAACAACAACAATAATTAACAGGGTGACTCAAGTAATTGTAGGTAACTATGGGCTGGTAGCTCACCATTACTCCTAGGCAAAACATTAACTGAATCCTGTTCCGTATGGGATTCAGCAAAAGAATACAAACATAATAAATGCTCCTATAATAAAAGGTGTTTTT
Organism: Egretta garzetta; assembly: GCF_000687185.1. NCBI lineage: Eukaryota > Metazoa > Chordata > Aves > Pelecaniformes > Ardeidae > Egretta > Egretta garzetta. The sequence continues at coordinate 5,776,609 of NW_009258383.1, forward strand.
ATGGAAAGCAGACCTAGTTAAAAAACCCCAGCTAATTTCATTCTTTGATAAAACTATGAGCTTTCTTTGGTAAAGATATTTGTTTAGAAACAACTTGACTTTGCAATGCATAGCCTTCCAGCTAAAAAGTTAGCACCGCATAATATCTATAATGAACATATTGAATGGATTAGGAACATGACAACTAACAGATGTCAAAAACCAGTTGTTAGGAGAAATACTTGCAAAGCATAAGTGTTTCTAGTTTAGATCTGCAAGGTTTAGTGTTATATCCATCGCTATTCAATGTCTTTAGCAGTCATCTGGAAGTAAACACCAAGTCACTCTTGAAAAAAATGTGCAAACAACTAACAGACTATTAGAGGTGGTCATTCAGGCCAGTCATTCAGTTTCTGTAGTCAAAAGATGGGAGAATTTAAGACCACTAAGTCCTAAGTTGTATCTCTAGGAATAAGTAGTATAAGCCATGCTGCAGAAAGGAAGAATGAGTTCTGGAAATCTGTGACCAAAAGGAACTGAGTCTTGATAAACAACAAATTCAAATATGAGCTTCTAACTTGATGTTGCAGCAAAATGAGGTACCCTTCTTGGATATAGAAACAAAAATGTGATTTTACCTTCTAGAAGCATGACAGGAGAGACCAACATCAGAAATGTCTTGTCCTGTTATATATTTCACATTTTAAAAGGGATGTTGGAAAGTGGAATGGAAAAAAAAAAAAACAACTTAAAAAATAAAGGACTAGAGAAGATGTCTTTAGGACATGAATCTGGTTAGCCTATTGAAATGAAGATGCCAGAAGCACCTTAATGTAGTACCTTTTAAATACCTTCACGGAGGATAAAAGAATACATATTAAAGGGATTCTCCACTGACTTCGTAGAAAAAGGTATACTATAAGCCATGGCATTATTTAGGCTGGAAAGACCTCTGGGGTTTATCTTGTCCAAGCCCCTTGTCAGAGTGGTGCCAGCTATGAAGTTAGATCAGGTTTTCCAGGGACGTGTTCTGTCAAGTCTTGAAGATCTTCAGGGATGAAGATTCAACAGCCCATCTGGGCACTTCTTCCAGCACTTCGCCACTCTCACCATGAATGCTTTCTTTCCTAGTATGTAATGAGAATTTCCCATCCTGTCACTTGCATCCATTGCCTCCCATTCTTTCACTCTGCACCTCCAATTAGAGCCTGGCTGTGTCACTCGGTAATAACCATGGATCAGGTCACTGGCAGCAGCTGAGTATGACTTTGCCTAGCTTTTAGGAAGAAGTTCCACTGAATTCATCAAGTTTTTAACAGAGTACATGTTTAATCACTGGAATAAACTAGCAAGCTAAGTGGCATACTTTCCTTGTCTCAACACCTGCTAATCTGTAGATCCTTTCCTTAAGGACATGCCCAATGTAAGAGCTCTGCTTTGGAAGACAAGCTATTTGACCCAACTGAGAGTAACTGAATGAAAAGCAGTGGGACATAATATATAAGAGACTAGGTTTAACACATCTTCCTAGCCTTAAGTTTTATGCATTTGTAGGGATTTGCTGAGTGAAGTTGAACATATATGAAATAAAAAAAAATGGAAAAAACATGTATTAGAGCATTTGCGAAGTTATGGTAACATGAAATAACATACCTGAATAGTTGGATTCCTTGGTGTGGCTCTCCTCATCTAACGAAATCAACCTTAATTTCAAAGGATAAAAAAAAAATTGAGAAAACAATTCTAAGCCTATAGAATACAAATACATTTTTCTTTTTGGTGACATCATTGCAGAATCATATAACTAAAAAGTAAACAGTAATTCAGATGGACTCTTGCATTTGCTGTATGTGCTGGTCTGTTGTTAACTTCTATTGTTTCATTGGCAGAAGTCTGTTGAAAACAAAGATTAGATTGAAGACCAACTATCAAAACCTTACATTTTTAATCTAACTAAATCTCTCTGATGAAAAATACAGTGTATTCTGCCTTTCCAGATTTGGTCTTTCATAGCTATCATGAAGGAGGTACAACTGTTAAAAAAAAAAAAAAAAAAAGAAACCCCCACTTTGCACTTCTCTTTTTAACAGCAAATAATTAAAAATCAAGTCAGGTGAGTTTTGTCGCATGTCAGCAGATTTCTAAACAATCAAATCAGCAGTGTTGATGAAAAAGCACTTGACAGAAAAAAGCTGTGGTTTACATGCAATTCTTACACAAAGGTAATCTCTTCAATAAAGAATATATACTTTCTAACTGCTATTATTTTGTGTAAAGCCATTCAATCAGTAGGGAATGAAGCAGCCACAAGGCTGATGTGGTGGTGAAGAGGACTGTGTAGTCACGTTCCTCCTCTCCTCTAGTGATAGCATGGGAGGAGCCACCTCCCCTGCTATTGAAGATAGGCTTCTGGGGAGCAGGGGAAAATTAGATTCAGGCCAAATTCTAGTATAATGAATGTTTACTGTGAATGGAAAGTTCATGAGGACGTTCAAAGCTTTGTTTTGTGTAATTCTTCTAGAAATCTTAGATGTCTGTTTATGTTTTATTTTAGACAGCAAAATGGTGACATACGGTTTCCCCTCAGCTTTATTACAGACAAGGAAACAGATAATCCATAAATAAAAACAAGTACAACCATGACATGGCATCTGATGCATTTACTGGTAGGTGCCAATGCATACATCTTGCATGAACCATGCATTCATTCTAGAATTTTATATTCAGCATTGAGGAAAACACTTTTTTTTAATGAAATTCTTTATTATTGTCACATAAGAAGCAGCAGATTCAGGGAACTGCTGTGGAAACAACCACCTGCCAAACGGTACTTGGCTGAGACCTTTCTAATCTGAATAGCACCAAACCTGACCAATTTATAAACTGATTTTGGTCAGTGGTTCTGAATCTAAACAAGGAAAAGGACTGGAAAACTGAACTCTTGAAAAACCCATTATTATAAATAGATGAGCAAAATCTACTAATTATCAGTCAAGCTGTTCTCTGCTTTGTGACAACTGATCCTTTGCTGGGTGCTTCATTTAACCAGGGATAGTCAAAACAACAGGTGGCAGCAGGATTATATCAACGTTGCATCTCCTCGCAACTGAACCCTGATGGTCCTGTAGGAGAGGGATCGCATCTCGTTCTCCTGTTCTCCTCTCCCCATAGCAGCCCATTCATAAGTCTCTCTCACCTCAGAGCTACAGGTAACTCAAACCTTGATAGCATCAGCTGACTTAGATGTACTTTTTACTAAGTACCTACTGCTTCATTGGATTACTAACCGATGCTGTATACATTACAAAACTTAATCGCTGCTCATAGCAATCAGGAATCCATATCCTATTCCCAGGTGAAAGGAGATGCTGCTGAAGGGCGAAATACAATGCTTATCTATCTTCTCCCATGTGCAGTTGTTTACCATTTCTTATACTAAAGAAAAAATGAAGCAAAAGCTGAAAAATAAAGAGAAGGCTAGGAAAGATGAAAAACATGTAAAGTTTTAATAGGTCTTCTTAAAGCTCTTAATTTCACCATAAAGTTTATTACTTTTCACGTACACATTACAGCATTTTAGGAATTCTTGTATTAAGCTTACTATTAGCTAGCGTGATCGGACTGGCTGTGTCTATATTTCCATTTATAAATATGTCTGGTGACTTTAGCAACCAGAAAGCATATTATAGACAAAAATACTTATGATTTTAATATATAGGTCATGTGACTTACTGACTCTGCTGATCTTGTACTGATTTGGTGCTCTCAATCTGCAGGTCCTCCTTTTCTGCTTTTTCTGTTAGTTTATTCACAGGATCTTGTAAGCTCTAGATCATAACCAAATATAAATGAAGAGAAGAAAACAAAACAGAATTAGGGAAGCAAAGGTGTGTCATTTAAGGCCAAACCAGACTACAGAACCTACATAAATTAAGCAAGAATGTTTCTGAGCTGTATCAAAACTGTATCTGACTCAAACAAGTAAAATACAAAATGTCAGAAGATACTCATTCAATAGTCATATGAACACACTTTATATAAGAAGGTGACTCTTGGCGACTTCTAAACTCATGTTCTTTTCCAATATTTCTAAGTAAAATCATCTATACCATGTGCAAAGCAGGCACCAAAAGCATGTTTGTTTGCCATTTTGGGGATTTGCCTTATTTATTTTTTTTTATAAATGAGTAAAATTAATTCTTTACATCTGTTTGTTCCTTCTATATGGCTTCTTTACTTCTTTATTCTTTTTTCCTGACACAATTATTCACATAGCCTTGGCAACTGCACTGTAGTGGGACAGTACTACTTGTATCCTGAATCTGAAAATAAGTGTTAAATCTTGGATGATTAATTAGAGGCCAGGTGTGGTATTACAAAACCCTACTGTCCTTTTGCAGTTTGAAAGACCATGCTATAAGTTAACAATGCACAGTTTCATGGTCAGAATTTTTATAACCAAAATTTTGACATGTGAACAAGCCACCATATAAAGCATTATAGACTGACTCTTTGAGATTACGGAAGTGATAAATATACTGATGTTTGTCCCTGTTGTGCATTAATTAGTACTTCTGTATGAAAAAATAAATAACTGAAGATAGTAATTAAATAATTGCAGATGTTAGCAGTGTGAATATTTGGCTCTATCAAATGGTTTTGCTGTGAAGGTGAAAACATGTTCCTCTTTCCAAAGTCCAACTCAGTTTCTGAGAAACAAACCCATGTTTTATGTGACTAGTCCTGACCACTTGTAATTAAGTTTATTTACGTCTCACTGATATTCATAGCAATGCATCTCATCCACCCTCTCCCTCAGTCCCCCCAAAAGCTGAGGATAAAACAAATAAGCCCCCTTTTTGTCTAAAACATAACGAACACAAAAATGTAATGGCTTTGCATCTAGAGTTTTAACAAAACAGTAGTATGTTTAATCAGTATAGTAAAACAAAGAGAAAAATGTGGCCGCTAAGTCCATCTCATCTACTGAATAAAAGTTAGAGTCCCCAGCCCATCTGTTACAAGAAAAGCATTCCCAGGCATGTCGCAGGTCTTGTTTGCACTGCCCTGTTAGCCAGGTCAGGTGAGTCCCCAGAAGGGGCATTCCAGTTTCTGCTTGGCTCAGTACTTGTCTGTATGAGGAAATGTATACTTCAGTGTTTTAGAAACCAAACTAATGTACGGGTCATACACTGCAGTTGCTTTTTCCTTTTTCCCTCTCAGTAAGTTAATTCTTCTATCTAATACCACAGATTAACTTGTCATAGGCATCTAGAGCACTGCAGACATTGTGTGTCAAAAGATGAGGGATTGCAAAAGCAGCAATAATAAACAGGCATTACAGAAATTTACCTTTTTCTGGAAACTGTTAACAGTGCTAACCAGAACCACTTCTATGTGTACTTCTTGGATTCTGCATAATGGACACTCGCCACTTCAGCTAGATCACCTATGAATTAACATGTTACCCTTTAACTGCATTTGTACCAGGTATCGATTAGATCGCACTTCTTGTACTATTAAAATTGATGGGAATTATGCCATTGACAGGCCCTGGATTAGAGTTCAAAACCATAAGAATATGCACTATACTTGCACAAATGTGCAGTGCAGAGAAAGACAGCAGAGCTTCGCATTATGGGAACTGTACCGCTTTGGGCACTTGAACTGTGTTGGACACCTTCATAGTACGGCACACATTTTACCATAGTCAGAGGGTGATGGTGCAACAGTTGTGGTGCTCTGTCTGCCATTAAGTACAGCAGCACAGAGCCTGCCCCGAGAAGGATGTAACGGTTTTGAACAACAAACAGAGCTACTTTACGTACTGCTTAATTACACAACTTAACAAAAATTATCAGAAGTAAAATCTTCTGCATCTTCACCAAGAAAAATACAAGGAACTACATTTTATGATGCTTCATGAGTGTTTCAGGAAATCCATATTTAAAGGACTGTGATCAAACCACGGAAACAGCATATAGAAATGGAGTTCACAAGTGCCTTGGGAAGGAAACAGCATGATAATAATGGCAGTTAATATTTCCTGTATTAGAAAAATAAACATAGCTCTGAAATATAGCTTCAGTTTCAAAGGAGATTATGATAAAAATTGTTAAAAATCACCAGCTGTATTTTAATGCAGTAATTCAATTTAGCAACTTAATTTAGACAATATTCCCTCCAATTCTGAAAGCAAATAATGGAAGTATTTTCCTCTCTCCTGCCTCTCTCTACTCCACATCCCAATGTACAATACGGACTCACGTTATCTTTTAAAAAAGATTAAAAGAAAATTTACAGAATGGGCATGAAATAAAACTGAATGTTTAAAAGCCATTGTAAACTGTTTTCTGAACAAGAACCCATGGTAATGCAATCGCCTATTGTCAGCATGTGTAGAAATGAAACTCTTGATATTCAGTTAATTGTTTCAGGTTACATCAGAAGATGGGAAGAAGTCCCGTCATCTAGAAAGTGTAGTGATTAAACAAGGCTATACAGATACAGACCAAGCTCAGACAAAAGCAAGCACACTTCAGTTGGGTGTATGAAGTGGACCTGACTTTGATGGCTGAGAGCAGACAAATGTGTAACTTCATAGCACTCGTCTGTGGCTCGTGTGATGAACTCACAGGGACTTTGTCGTGAGCTGCACCAATATGTGACTGAAGGTAGGATCTTCTCGTGTTTAGAAAGCTTTCTTCCTAGCTTCTTTATTTCTCTTTTACTGTAAAAATCAGGGTAAGACCGTACATGCTAGTAGAGCAAGTTCACAGTTGTTCACTCTGCCTATCTTGTCTGTCTACAACCAAAAGTCACCCAGTGATATTTTGTTTGCTCCCAGTACTCACACTAAATATCCAAACTGACAAGAGGCTCCTCCACTGCAGAGTTAACTCTGGTTCCAGCTCAGGCACTGTTCCTAGGCTGACTGCTACTCACTTAGAAAATTCCTTCACCTACATCTGGGCTGCTTTCAAGTCAAGCCAAGGTCATCTGGACTGCACACAAAACCTGTCCTCTGCAGTTAAATCACCAGAGTGTTGACAATGTGCTCAGCTCACCCACAGTTCCCCCCAAGTGCCTTGGATAACTAACGCGCTTCCTCTTGACTGAGAAAGAATTAAAGCAACACAGCTACGGGCAACTCTAGCAGCCAGGAACACATCCCGGGATGTCACAACACATATGGAGAAGTGCAACACCACTGAGGAGACAAAAACTTGGACATGTTTCATTTGGGGGGAGAGCTGAAAGGGAAGAGGAAAAGCAGGTAGTGTCAGAATTTCTTCATGGAGATTCATCATAAAAAACCCAACCCCAAACCTCAAAAAAACCAACTGCCCCTCCAGAGATATAAGATTATATGCAATTTTGCCTATGGGTAAAGTTGTAGCGCAACAAACAGAAACAAAAAGGATACCAGACTACAGCAAAGGTCAGCAGAAGGCTGACCCGTGTTGCAGTACCCGTTTGGACAGAGTTCTTCAAACCACGTAAGGAGCACAGGCAGCAGCATTCCACTTTGCATGGAAATAAATGGATGCACTGAGATTTACACCTTTTAACTCCCTTACCAGGGCTATTATTATTTCTAGGCTCATACAGACTCTTCAGGAAGTTTGGTATTACAGCATTAAAACATAAAAAATGCAAATAAATATTCATTAAGTAACTAAGGCAAATAAACAGTGACAGAAGTTAGAAAGAGGTATTATTGATGAAAAGTAGCCCCTGGAATAAATTTGAATTAATTTGATATGTGGTAATTTCAAGACAACGAAACCTTAAAGGCTTTACCAAAACAGCAGCCCATCATCTTTAACATTACAGCAATGGATACAGTAACGGATACTTTTACATCACGATATATAGAACTGTTCGCACATTAATAGTCGTCTTTCATCAAGCATAAAACTTGCAGTTAGGAAATACAGCTGCAATAGCACAATTATACTACTCTCAGCATATACCCTGAAGCAAAGAAAACAAATGGGCTGCTTTTCATAAAGGGACTTTGGCAAACATCTCTAAAGACAATGTTTTCTTTCCAGAAACAATCCCGAGAGGCGTTTAAGAGTCTCTTTCCTGAGGTAAACCTGGTACATGAATATATTCATACTACAAAATACAAATAGTAATTTTCCAGTACAGAGCACCTTCTAATTTTTCAGTAAGACAATCTACGTCTAAATCAAATATTAACAGTTTCTTTAAATTCTTTTTTTAAAGTAAACCACTAATCCTACATACATGTACGCTTAGTTTAATTCAGAAGGATCACTTGTATGAGCAAAATTAACCTGCTGGTATCAGAACTGGAATCATAAAAGACAAAAATTATTTGCAAGCATGAAATTAAAAATTTTCTTTTAGAAAAGATCCCTTTTAAGATATAAGACAGGAAAAAATATTCCTAAAGGGGTAACTCCTCATTAAATGTAGAAATGGGAACATTGAAATATTTTATGTATGTTTTAAGCAACTGTACATTCTGATTATGTATTTTTAATGCATTAAGTCAACAGCAGACACAGCATCTTCACTGGGTACATCTTTAGACCAAAAGTTTCTCCATCAGAAACTACACTTACCCTAGATCAGCTATAACCATTTATTATACCTCATAAAAAAATAATACTATGTAATCTCAATGTAGAATTAGCTTGCAGCTCCTTAATGTATAGTTACTCTGGCATGAACATATGATATGACTGGTAGGGATCAGTTCCCTAACCATAAACATCCATTGTTATTCCACACCCAGGTCTAGCAGAGGAGACATGGGACTCCTGGGAGTCCCACACCCTTCAGAAAGGACAAGCAAAGGTGAGGTGACTTACCCTGGGAAGACACCTGAAGTAGCAGCAGGCACCTATTCTCTTAGGCAACAGAATCTCACCTGATGCAACCACCAGATTTTTAATCTCCTTAGCAATCGTTTAATATAAACCAACAGAAACTACTAATTGGAAGAAAAGACATCATGGAGGAGACTTAACTTTGGTATAGAAAATAATCCCACACTCCAGAGGCTGAAAGAAATTGAGATCTGATACTAAAAGGCAGTAACACAGTAACACTATTCCCAAGCAGCTGCTTTCTGAAAGCACAGACTTCCATGAAATTCTGTAGTATAAAACTACCTCCTGATTAGCATCATTTCTCAGCATACATATCACTGCAAAACCAGGAAATTACATCTTTTCAGCACAGGAGGTCAGCAATAAAAATGGTTAAGATTCTCATAACAAAGTTAGGCTGCATCCTAAACACACTACAATATTCACAACCATTTTTACAGTTACTTTGTGCTTCAAGGGAGTGCTTGTTACACGTGTGTGGACTCAATATAGATTGTATTTCTTCATTATAGATTCCCAACCTAATTTCAAATTTAGAATATAGCAAAAGGAAGAGATTCAAAAGATAAGCATCGCCAAATGTCTCTCACCCTCCATCACACTCCAAAACAGGGGCATTTTCTGTACAAGTCTCTCTCCAAGGTGTCCAAATGTTACTATGCATTTTGAAATATCATGTGTCTTCTTCAAATGATCACATTTTTAGATATAAAAGAGAATGAAAAATAAACACCCAACAGCAGTATAGGCTACCTACGCAAATTAGACTGAAATTGGTCTGTATCAAAGCAAAGCGAAAAAATGCCTCAGAAACCTTCTAACATCGGGAAGTTATGAGGAGAACAGTCCACCAGCAGGGTGCCAAGGTTCCTGAGCAGGCAATGGTGAGGGAATAAAGGGACTTTCTTTTCTGGTTTGGAGTTTAACTGGTGAGTCTGTAGGCAGTTACTAGCAACGTCAAGATAACTATGCTCAACTGAAAAAAAATGCTGAAACCTGGACATAACCTCTGGCTGAACCCCATCTTCCATGATGTGGACTATGCAAGGAGGAAGCTTAGAGTTACGTTAACTTCATAGCAAATGAAGACTTCTGCAAGACAGGATTCTTTGGAGACTGGGTAAGATGAAACAGTTTATGAGCCTCCTTTTATTTTTGTCCTCTGGTCAGGAGAGCTTGAGCTTGAAATTTGTTTGTTTGGTCTGTTGTGATGTTTCAAGCTGCAGGAGTAACAGTCTCCACAAGCTCTTTATGCACTTCAAAGTTCAGAAACCGCTCCCTCCCAACCCACATTCTAGAAAACAACTTTAAATATAGCATAGTCATGTACAGACCAGTTTGGTAGTCTGGGGTGAATTAAATCTTATGCCTTCAGGTGCTTCTTTTCTAGGAGCTCTGGGGTAGCCACAGGCTATAGAGCACAGTGTAGCCCAATTTCCACTTCTACATGTCATATGCACGAGTGTTTCATAGATTGAGGCTATGACTTGTAATTGTTTTCAAACCATGTTGTCTTTTCCAAGAAAACAGCGGCTTTGCCACAAGCTGCTCATTCCTCACTTTCCTCCTGCTGGTAACACTTCCGTCAGACCTCCTTCAGACAAATGTTATTTTTCTCCCCATGCAAACACGATCAGCCAATCATGTAGGTATTACATTGTAGAAAATAACTACAGCACAAAATGTGTATGGGGACAGGGGATGCGACCAGGAAAATACACCATGATGAGTGCTTATTTTTAGATACCTGGTGAAACTCTGAACTCAGACTTCTGTCAGATATTGCACATATTCCATATTCAAAGATTACAAAGGATCAGCAAATGCCACTAGTCAAGCAAAACTGTATTTCCCACAGCAGTTAAGGGGCAGTAAGTCTGAGTACTTCAAAACAGGTGTGGGAACCCTAAGCATCCATGTACTCATATTCAGTCCAATAAGGCCTTCTTAAAGAATGTGAGTTTTTAAAAACAGGCAAAGTAGTATTAATTCACTTGTGGGATTTTAGAGGGCAACACAAATCCCTAATTCTGATGGATTTTATGATTCTTCAGGAACAATCGAACACAATCCCAGTCAGCACTTAAACACATACTTAAGTACAGCCCTGAATAACGTCTTTCTCTGAAATAGGTCCCTTAGTCACTGCACTCTACATGCAGTGTTTGATCCTACCAGCCAGAAGTGTATTTAACAGAAAACCTGTATTTAAATGAAGACAGGACAGGGATAAAGCTGTCAGCCAACATACGGACAAAATATGAATGTGTGCTTTCTACATCCTTGTACAGTCTTTTATTTGTTATCACTGGGCAAACAAACATATCTATGTATTCCTTACCTTTAACATAGTGAATTCATATGGCTGATAACCTTTGAAACTTTCATGGATGGCTGCCATCGTGTGCGAAGTTTTTTCCCAAAAATGAAGAAGTGTTGTCTGTAAGGTATGAGAGAATTTCAGTGCAATGTTAGCTTTAACACCGATCTGCTTTCAGTGCAAATTTCATGTCTCCTCTCCAATACCAGTTATATATAATCTTACAATTGAATATTGCCATGGCAACCTCTTAAAAAAACATATATTAACAGGAAATCTTTCTTTTGGAGGTCAACATTTTCTTTGGATACCTGATATGTTGTTAACACATGAGAAAGGAGGTTGCATCTGCTTGCTCCCAAAAGATCCACTTTTTGACAGACATCAGTCTTCAGTTTGTCAAAGTTGAGTTTTGCATGTCTCACTTGAGCTTGAACCTTCAAACAAAGAGACAACTGTTTATGTAGTGGGTTTTCTTCCTCCAGCTTTCTAGCCCAGCTTCATGAAAGAGCAAACTAATACAACTTTTAGGGAAATCAGACAACCAGACAGACTCAATTAAAATTTATATAGAACTTTATTACAGCATCAATCCCACTGAAATTAAGATATGGCGGGCTGCTATATGCTAAAATATGGCTCTTAGTATCTTCTAGGTTACTCTATTTTAATATAGTCAGTGAAGAAATTTTGTTTTCTAACCCCTGTTTATAAGATGGATATTAGTATTAAATATATACTGACAAGATAATAATTGGTAAACATACTGATTTTGGTATGTCTTTACAGAAATACCAATTCAAAGCCTGACCAACAAATTTGGAATTGAAAGTTTACTACATAATATACAGGCCCACAGGCAAAGACGTCTCCGTGTAGCTATAGCAGGAGACAAATTATACTGACAAACTTTAAAGTTGATCTGCAACTCTTGTTGACAATATAGCACCTCAATAACTTTGAACTGCTACAAAAAATTCACTCATTAAAGTTTTCCTTTTAAAATGGAGCACTTTTCTTTTTTATTGCATAAGAAAAATATCAAGGACCCTTTCTTAGGAGCAAACAATTTCAGTTTCAAAGGGTTTTAGTTTTTCAAATTATTCTTCTAACACCTGTTAAGTATATACAAGGCACTGTCTGTTACACAAGCCGCACATGTTTGACAACGATACTGGTATTCTCACGGTCAGGTATCAGGGTAGAAAGTTGATGTAGGCGTTGCGTACCCAGGATCCCCCATTTTTATGACAGCTTTGTACACTACTGTAATACTATATTAACAAAACAAATTTGTTTGTAACAAAATTTGTATACAACATGTAGCTTTCTTCTAAGGAAATGGGAAGCAATCAAACCACAAAAACATGATGATTGTCCTATAACTCCTTCAGTTACAATAAAATGTTTACCCCAAAAAAAGCCTTCATGGTGGAAAAACCTCACTGAATGCAAATTAAATCTATTTCTTTTTCTTGACTTGCCTAACTTGGAGAGTAAACTGATTTTGTTCAGAATATGCCGACTCAATCAAACAAGATCTGACAAACTTGCACGCTCCTGATCTTCAGAAATGAATCCAGAACCTTGCAGCAAGTGCCCGTGCTCCTTATGCAGTAAGGACAGATACGTGCCTCGTAACGCAATCTGAAACATTAGGGTTACCATATTTCTAATCTTATTTTCCCAAACTCACTTAGAGTAGATGAGACTTCCAACCAGGCAGAAAACCAGCAAAAGATCTGCATCACAAATTCATCAGATGACCTACTCACACAAATTGTGGGACTCTTGGGTTGCTGGATCCGTGGCAACTTTTTTTCACTGATCAGATCAGCTCTGCGTAAGTAATATAACAGGGTTGCACATATAGTAGGCCTCATATGTTCATAATGAAGAAACGACCATAATGCAAAATTTCTGATAAATGCAGCATCTCACAGGTGAGATATTAATTGTATAAAAAGATGATGCCTAGAATTTTTTATTTTTTTTTTTTTTAAATAAAGAAACAGCAGTGATACTCTACCTTTATAGAGTTGTTTTGTGGTTAGTGCATTCATTTAGAAGGGGAAGTCTTCCGGGATAATTCCACATATTACATCAAGCAATCAATGAACAGATCTTCAGTTCTGGTAATAACAACTACATCTCAAACTTCTGACCTGTTCCAGTGCCCTAACCACAAGACTACAGCATCTTACTGATGACTTGCTTTGCTGTTTCGGCATACTGAAGAACTTCAAAAACCAAAGAGGGTTGTCCAGTGCTGGGAGAGTTCTTTCATAACAAGAAGATGATTTGGTGAGGTGGAGACAAATTTGAATTCCTTCAGGAAGGAATTTCTCCCATGGCTTCCACTCCTTGGGCAAGTATGACCAATGCTAAGCTATGATATAAAAAGCAAGGAGCAGCTACTGCCAAAATACTCCCCTACAAAGTAGAGTATTTTGTGAAAAGCCTTACCCAGTTGGAACTACACTGGCATGACCTGAGTGAGGCTGCCTCTTAGTTTGGGATCCTTGTGGATCCTGAAATCCAAACATGAGATTACCAATATCTATTGCCAGCAAGAACTGCCACAACAGGAAGGTATTTAAGTAAAAGATGCTGTAGGGCTTTGAATAACCTAGTGAGACTGGAGACTAAATTCTGATCTCAGTTACAGCCATGAAAATCCAGAGGAATTCAACTGATGTCAGCGGAAACGTGTCAAATATAAAACTACATTTTACAGCGGTGCAGCTGAGATCAGAATCCCTTTCCTATTCAGTATATCATAGCTCTGGTGAAAACACAGTAAGAACAGCTGTGGCTTTGTAGACTGATAGTCCAAGTGAGCAAAGAATGTTAGTTCTGGGGAATATAAATACTCTGTCAGAGATGGTGGGCCACAAGAAGAAAAAAAAAAGTACTTCTAAACATAATTATAAATTTCTACAACTGCAAGTCTGCACAAGGACTTTATACAACAGACTAGGATTTGGGTCTACCTCCTCTCTTAAACTCCTTAAAAGAAGATTAAAAAAACAGATAACAAAAAAAAACTGTGAAGTTTGAGTTATAGTTTTCCTGCACAAAGTCTTCAGGGATATTTAGTAAGAAACAATGTCAGTGTTTATCTTAATTGAACATGTAATTAGCACCTCTTTTAAAAGCTAGAGCATTCATAAAGAGAAAGAGGTGATCCACAACACAACGTGGAATACAAACCCGTATGTTTGACATGTTCATACAGATGTTTCAAAATACTTAATGCTGCGTTACCAAATGCTACACATTTCTCTTGCCAACAAGGGAAGATGCGATACTATGACAGCTGTTAACTTAAGTATGCTTTTAGGTTTTATGATATACTGAAACTTTATTGAGCAGAAGTACTCTCCGTTTTGCAGCAGCAGTGCAGGACAGCTAAGAAAGAACACCACATACAACATCAGCATGACCTTTTGCCTTTTATGTGTGCCAATAAATGTAGTTTCAATTCAAATTATTATTAGACATCTTTTAAGATTACTCGTGGCTTCAGGAATTAGGTATAAAACTTTAGTGCTTACAAAGCATAATCTACTTAATACCACACAAGTTATCAGAATGAACCTTTGGTTTTCTACTCAAGGGAAAGCTGATGTAATACATACTAATCTTTTCCTTTCTCTGCAATTACTCTCTAAGACATGAGAAACAGAACCTCACTGTGGTCTCAGTCCTGCAAATTTTTGTTCATATATTTAACTTTATTAAAGCTGAACATACAAAATTTCTTCAAAATCCTGGTCTGAAAAGTGTCGGGATTTTACCAACTGTAAGAGAACTGCACCAATCCAAACGCAACTTGGACATTTTACGATGAATTATCTCCTAAGAATCTGAAACTGTAGGTGCTAGCTGTGAGGTTTATGCTGTACAAGAAAACCTTATGGTACTGCTGTCATAAAAAAGATTATTACTCTTCATCTTTTTCTTTTTCTAAGCAGCAACCTGGAGCAACCTGCTTTTAATTTCTCAACGCAAACATCTAAGTACAATACTTATGGAATAGAATTCTTTAAAGAGAGCACATAAGAAAACGTAAATTTGGAGAGCAATATCTTATCAAATCAACAGCTTGATAAACTATAAGATACCAGATAAAACTGAAATAATTTCAAAAGACTAAAACAAATAAGTAAGTAAATAAATAAATGTTAAAATCCTAAATCTTGGGGGCTTGAAAGTCATATTTTGGTATGCTTGATTCTAAGGGCAAATATTTGCTAACACAGGTTCCTAAACCTATATTCAAACAGAAAAGTCCTGATCTTTGAGGGCCAAGATTAAAAAAAAAAATGTTCAGACCCAGTTAAAAAACCCTATTCAGTATGTTCAGTTACTAAAATACAGATTTGTCATGTATTTTCAAGGAATCTTTACGTCCTCTACAGTACATCTGTGTTATTAGTTTCTTTTAGTCTACCATACAATGCAAAATTTATTTTTAGTAGTAGCCCAATTTCAGGGACAATTCAGCTAGTGAAGCACCATCTCCAAAATGAACTTACGTCAGATAAATGCACTAACTCACTTTACATACAGTATATTTTTGTCTCAGCATTTCCAACATAGAAGCAGAAACAGATGCTTCCAGTCTAATTTGTCACCCAGCCTCTCACTTACTCGATCTGAAAAGCATGCACAGAGTGTGTATAGGCTGGAAGGAGGGGGGTAAGTAAACCAAGAGGGAAAAATGCCTGGAATATAGCAAACCTTCCCGTTGGGGGCTTTGGGTAAACTCTACCAGCAGATGGAATCAGCAAAAATCTCTGCATTGAATAAGCATAGCACCTTCTGGCATACCTGATTGTTGTAAAGACTACATGAAAATTAAATGCAAACCGAAGCAGGCTGTAGTTTGAGGACAAAGTATTTAGTGTATAGTGTATCTTACAGCATTTCAGCATATTGCACAGAAACATAAGGAACTAGATTCTCAGCTCCCACAAAACTGTAATAACTTCATAGCTTGAGTGGTGTTATGACAAGGAACACCCATTACACTTTTACACAAGCATATATAAGCACTTACTGATTTTTTTTTTTCCTTTTTTTTTTTTTATTCTTTGTTTTTAATTCAAGATTGATGCTGGGTAGTTAGTGAACAGAAAAGGTAATGTTTTATAAAAAATAACGCTTGTAACTAAACTTTTCCAGGTGCAATGTAAGGAATCCCAATGTCTTGCACAGTACTATACTTGATTTCAGTGTGCTTCGGTATGTTCTACATTTTGCAGACTATACTTTGACTCAACTGTTCCCTTGGGTTTGAATAGTATTTACTGCATTCATTAATCTCTGCTCCACCAACTTGTATGAATAACACAAGAGAACAACGGTTAAAGAAGAGGTAGCATACTTCCGTTCGTCTGCTTCAGCCCTGGTTATTAAAATCTTCATTTATGATCTGATGAGAAACACCAATAAATATTAATTTTAGGAGATGAAATCTATAAAGCGAGAAATACCTAGCTAAAAAGGGAAACACTTGGACAGTAAAATAGATCCAAATAATACCTCTGAGGTCTGAAGCTGGGCAGATGTACATCAGATTTGTTCAAGAAATGAAACTGTTCTTGAGATACGAATTTAGATAATCTAAAGTCCATAACAAGTTCCAATGATACATTTCTTAATTTTGCCATTTTGGACTTAATTATGATTGTTTGCACTTGTGCATGCATCCCCATGCACCCCATCGTATTAATCTTGATTAAGCAAATTTGCAGTCATGTTGCAATTCATACAAAGGACTTAATTGCCATTGCACGACTCACTCTGGAAAGCAAAGAAAGTACTGTCTGCCTTTCTGCCACACAAGAACAACTGATCTGTCAGCTTTGAAAGAGAAGTTATGTCCATGTGAGGAGAGGAAAAACTGCAGGTACACCTGCCATAGAGACTGCCCTTTTCTTCTTTTCCTATGCAAGACTAGCAGAGTGGAGCTGCTACCCGTGACTCAGATTCCCAGTCACTACAAGCAAATAACGCTTTGAAACGGCTTCTGGAGATAGACATATCCTGTGTTGAGGTAGTTTAAGTGCATCAGCAAATTCATGTGGAAAGACAGTAGATAAGTGAAAGTTGAATTAAATGTGTATTAGGCTAGTTGCATTATAAGAGATAAAGATTCTGGAAAGAAAACTGGCAAAGCTTTCTGGTATCCTAACGTGGTAGAAAACTCTCATTATACACGGACTTGATCAAGGCAAGTCTATCACAAAATACAATGCAGCACAAAGACTTTTCAGCCACCAAAGACCATTTTTCTAGTGGCTGAAACATTCATGGTGAGAAACAAACTAGATATTAACTGAAATACAGTGACAGCCAACATAATCCAATGAAATCAATACCTACTCAAATAATTGCAAATATCTACTAGCAAATTACCTGCCATAATTACCCAAAGATTTTAGATTTAATTGAAGCATCTAATTCACCTATTCAGATTTCTCACTGGAGGCTGCAGCATGTTCATGGCAGTCCTGGAACTGAATGTAAGCAATAAAGGAAGAATTCTCTAAGTACAGTAAAGAAAAAAAAAAAAAAATCAGAAAGGAAAAAAAAAGAAGGCAGAAGCAATGCTATACCACTCCATAACAGAATATAGAGAAATGCAGCTTAATATGGATTAACGTAGCAGTAGCAGAATTTCTCTGTATTTACTGGGACCAAGAACCATCACATTTCTCTGCTGAACAACTTGGTCTGAAACATCAATTGTCTACAAACAGAATGACCATAAAGTCATCATACATTGGTAAAAAGTTTTTTCCTTTAATCAAAACATTTTTGTTTCTAGTCAGAACAATTAAATCTCCATGATTTTAACATGTATTTTTCTCTCCTTACACTACGACGAAGCGGTCTAGAGAAAAGCCCTAGTAAAAAGTCACATTATAACTGAAATGTTATTCCCCTAAACCTGGCTGCTTTCTTGCAAACTTTGTCATTGAAACCTGCTACATTTTATCTATTTTCACAATCCTACCCTCTTTGAATTTGCATTATAGAATCATTCTTACACTTATTTCTCCTTCTCAAAAAATGAGTTTAGTCAAAACCAGGATTTTTCATCTACCTCTGCAATCAGAATGGGGGACAAAATAACAGCTGTAATAGTTTTAATTCACACACAAGAACAATAGCCTCTGATGATAATTCACATTTTCGTTTGAATATGTGACTATTCTCTTTCATTTCAATAGTCTTGCTCACTATTATTTAACGTTTGTATTACAGCAGTTGCAGAAGGTTTCGGTGAGACTGGGTCCCGTTGCCCTCGACACCAAAAAGCACTGAATAAATTACAGGTCTGCCCCAGAGTTATGGTATACTTAAGCACAAGCCCAAGTGTTTGAAGGACAGGGGTCTTAAATTAGGATTGCACTGGGAAAACAAGCCTTTACTGGGTATCTACAGGGGTGAGTGACTCTTGCCCCTGGCATAGTGGATTCTACCCCACCAGAACATTATTATTGCAGCCACTTGCTCCGTTTTGCAAAATAAAACAACTAAAGATCCCTGTCTTGTAAACATGACCATGAACAGCCTGTACCATTCTGTCATTTGTGCGGTACGGTGCTTTTTAAACCTCCATTGCACTATACACATATGCATGTGCACACACACGGTCTACTACAAGCTTTTCCATTGCAACACCTACCAGCTAAAAAGGATTAGAGCTGCCACTGGGTGTCTGGACATAACACATTCAAGCCAACTTCAGCCTTCAGCTGTGCTCCTGATCTGTGAATTTTGAGAGTGTGAAGGGCTTGGAGGTTTTTTTTTCTGCTTATGCTGATTTATATTAACATATCCTGACTGGTGTGAAGATAAAATTTAACTCTTCTACATAAAATTCCAAGCTTTGTGGGAGGCTTTTTTTACGATTTCTCATGGGTAAGGCCATAGGATTTTAAACTCCTCTCTCCCTTTTCCTTCTGTCCCCCTCAGGAAAGGCTAATAAAGATGCTACAGACAGGAGAATATTTGTGTACCAAGCAAAGAAAGGATTACATGACAGAACTAAATTTCACATGGACACTTTATACCGACACATGATAGCTTTGATACAACGCACAGCTCTAAATTAGTGTGCAGCATGCAACTGGTAATGCAACAGAATTTCTCAAGTCCATGAAACTAATAGAAATAAAACCATGTTTTTTGTGTTCTATTCCATCTGTGCTTGTGATGCTGTATCATGCTATAGAACAACTGTGAGGTTAATTATTTTTTCATCAAGAAAGTGATCATATTCTGATAGCACTTACTTCTGCCTCTAACATGCCCTGCTGCCACAAGGCACTGAATAAATCATAATTTGAAAAGAAAAACATTAGGAGATTTCTAAGAAGGTATACTGAAGAAACTTTGCAAAGTTCCATTACTTAGACCCTAAACTATATATACATACATTCTTATATATATACATATTTATCATTAGAGTATCATCTCCCAGAAAGGAACAGAACAACCTGAAAATCTTTTAAGGTTGGATGATAATGTTCTGTACTTTAAGTCTATTACCAATTTCAAGTTTTAAAACCTTATCCACCTAGAAAACAATGTAATCATGTAATAGGGTAAGCTTAGCATATCTGTGCTGGATTAGATTTTCAGTTTTAAAAACACATCAGGTGTCATTAGTTTTAGTTGAACTACCCGTTTTTAAAAATACTGCAATTTTTATACTATTTTAAATAAAACAAATTTATACTTAATTTACTTTTTTCAGTATGTTAAAAACACTTTGAAGCTCTGCAGGTTTTCTACAAAAGCATTCCTAGACAGTTGCCATGTATTTGGCTAAAGAGTTTAAGGCCAGAACAAATCAGTAGATTAACATCACAGAATACTACTCCTGCACTTACCCTAAGGCATGTCTTCCAGAAAGACACACTAGGTATGCCTAGCTCAGATGCTGACATCTACATTGTTACCCTGTGATCTGTTTTAGTGGATGGAGATTTGGCCAACACAGAGAGACTTTTGAGAGTAGACAACTGAGACTAGAGTTTGGTTCATGCTACCCTAAAAGAGCCCATTTCTCTCCACTGGACTATAAAGAAAGCTCTTCTTGATTAGTTTAAGTGCAGACAACTACACAGCAGACGTCTGAAGACAGGTTTGACAAAACCTAACCTAAGCGACGTCCAGAAAAAAAAACTATTTCCTTCATTGTTAATAATAGCTGTAAGTATTTAAATACATGCCTTATTTACCATTTGAATTCATCCAGCACAAGCTTCCAAGCCATGATTCTTGATAAACTCCTGATGAGCCGATTGAGGAGCCTCAGCAACTTACATACCATGGTCAAGCCAACTCTTCATCTTCTCTTTGTTAAAGGAGACAGATTGACTTAGAAGCACCTTGTCTTAAGCAATTTCCCCTACTCCTCAAGTTACATCTTACACTTTTTATTACTCTCCCTCTCCAGTTTTGCAAGCCAGAGATGTGGACTGTGATCTGTGCTCACTCAAACCGTATCAAGAGACTCCTGCCACTGGCTGACAGCTCAGCTACATCTTTACAGAAGTTCTTCACAAAAAATGTTGCAGAAACCTTGCAAATGTAGTTGCAGAGCTGCAATTAGCAATTTGGTGCTTGGGAGGAGAAAAGAATTAAATACTCAAAAGAGATGAAATTGTGATTAATATACAATTTAATCTAGAACTCCAAACTTACACTGTCATGTTGTTTGCATCTCCAGTCACTGGAGACGCGGCTGTTGTGCTCGGGATACAAATATATCCCAGACAAACTACTACTTCCATTCTCTGTTCTCTTCTTCGACCACAGAGCTTTCTTTTTTCCTGCCTATGTAACTTTATCCTAATTTCTAGCCCTGTCCTTATCCTCTCAGTACTTTGGGTCGGATGCCAGCCTTTTTCTTCCTGGTTTGAAATCTATGGTCCTGGATCAAGGAGAATGGCATGTTAAAGAGCAAAGTGCTTAATGAGCATTGCTGCGTTTTTTTTTTCTTTAGCAGCAATATAAAAATATAAGGTAGGAAAAGATGTTGTTAGGTACACTGAGTTAACTACTTCTATTTTTAAATCCCAATAGAGGATTTTTTTTCTAAAAGATATTATACAAATATCATATTTACTAAACAGCCAGGTCATGGACATGCACCATGACTTCTTTGTGGATCTTACTCAGTAGAATATGAAATTTGCTCTGTGTCACATTTATGCCACATTTCCCTCTTAAGTTTTTCAGTACTCAGCCTGTAAAAATTTTACTGCCTTGAGCCTGTTGGCTCACACGCCACGTAACTCCAGCCTGGCAGTAATGAGTAAGCCATGGTCAAAACTGCTTACTTCATAACCACTGACAGTCAGCAGATGTGAGCAATTCCCTGACCCCTGTGAGGATATAAGGTTATGGCTGGCTTGAATATTCTTCCTTTTTTTTCCCCTCCAAAAAACAAAGGTTGGTTGTACCATCTTCTGATATATTCATTGATGGCTATCACAGAAATGGAATCCGACTAAGCAGCTTTCCCTCTCTCCTTTATGCAAACACACATTTATCTTATTCCTTTCTCTCTTTCTTTCTTTCTACTGCCTCACTTCCTTTCCAGCCCTGTGTTTATGCCTGCTGTTTTATAGTGTACCTTCTCCAACTTTCATGTCTCTTTAGGGATGGGGAAAAATGAGAACTTCTTCACACATTATGCATGTGATACCATAAATATTATACAGTGACATGAAGACTTTTTTTTCACTCTATATTCGTCTTCCACCCAAAGCCAAGTTGGATCTGCAAAAGCAGATCAGTTCAGGCTTAGCAATGGGGAAAAAAAGAAGCAGGCGAGAATGAAATGTCTGATCAAAGATGTAAATTAGTTTCTGTAAAAAGAATGATAGATTAGGATTTTCCAGCCCAGAAAAAAAAGAGATGACTAAGGAGGATTATGATGGAAGTCCATCGTACCACACATAGGAAAGCTGTAAAACACCAGACTTTGGCCAACACAGGAACCAGAGGGCATTATACCAAACTAGCTGTTTGAACTCAGCACAAGAACAGTGGATCTTTATACAACATCTGTGTCAGTAGGGCAGCTTTCCGAGCACAGCGATCTGTTGCGATGGCCAGAATTTACCTTGGTTCAAAAGGCAACTGGACAATTTTACACAAAAAACCCCACATACTATGTCTTATGATGCCTGCACTAGCCATAGTACTAAAGAAAGTGCCACTGTGTATTTGCTCTATGCAACTCCCTGGTTGCTAGCATTGGTCACCAACGAAGACAGCTGACAGACAGATAGTGGATTTTTGTTTGAACTAACACGCCCATCCTTAAGAATAAGGTTATCCTCAGGCATGTTTGCAGGTCAAGGCAGGTTTGTGAGTTTGCTATGCTGGATTCGGACTGGCTCAGTGCCTTATGGTGGGAGAACTCTCTGTTCTGTGGTCTAAGGCAGCACAAATACTTCAAATGAGCTTTTCCAACAAGGTAGTAATCTCTCTAACACCTGTGTAACAGCAGATTTTCCATTATTAAAATTCAAAAGCATGTTGAGTTATATAATTTTATAACTGTAAAAGTGCTCAGTTTCAATTGCCAGGGTGTATTCAAGCACTGCCTACGCCCAAACATGCTTAAATAACAGAAAGCACGTACAAATGCCTCACGTATTTTACCTGTATGACAGTATGTAAAGCCTTGCTTTCACACAGATTCATTTGAAGAAGGGGTGGGGACAATTTTGAGATGCTCCAACATTTCCACAATTATAACTGCTGTGCAGAGAGAAGCTCAGATCTCAATACTTTACTTTCCTAAAATTTTGTACCCCCTTGTACAGAAGTCTGCATACATTTTAAGACCTGGGGTTTGGATTTTGGAAATAGACTGCCAAAACCTACAGGACCTACCTGGACAGGCCTAGCTTATCTTCCAGCATCCATTGCCCAAGCATGCAGGGAACTCTTCTCTCCTCATTCAAGTCCTAGAGGGTTGCCTGCTGAGTGAAACTTTTACTCATGGTATTTAAGAGGGGAGTGGTGCACTGAACAGTGTTATTGTCTACACAAATCCTCTGGGAAGAAGTATATATAGCTAACTTTTTCCCCTCCTTTTTTTGATTTTTAAGAAGGTAGTTTGCTAAAAATAAATATTGTTGGAGCAGCCCTACTACTGGGTTAGATATTTAATCAGAATAGGCCCATCAATTAAAGATACTCTAAATTCATATGCCAAAAGTCTTCCTGCTATTCAATCAACAAGGTGTTCTAGTTGAAGATTTTTAAAGAGAATGTGGGTTTTTCTTTTTTCCTTGCCTGTTTAACTTTTTTGACTTGAATTTGACATCTTTTCCTTCCTACTATAAATACTATGCTAGTGCAAACACCTGGATCCAAACGTGTCTTTGCAGCAGCAAAGTTTTGTTACATCCAAATCAAATTTCTCTGAGACATGAAAACCATCTGTGGCAAGTAATATTGCCCTCTGTGCTAAGTAACAACTTTTTGAACAGCTGCCCTGCAGCAATAGGAATACACTTCCTCCTCCATTATTAAAAAATAATTTAGTCCCGTCACAGGAAAAAAAAAACCACCAAAAACAGGTTGAAAGGTACAGCCACAGAAAATCTCTGAAGACTTTTTGTAAGGAATTAACAGGAATTAAGGAGGTGTTTTCCTCCTCCTTCCTGATCTCTGCCTCTCTAGCATGGCCCAGTTCAGGCAGACACAGCACGTCATTTGGTGACAGCGAACCCTTTCCACTTATCCAGCAGCTGGACACAGCCCTGATCAAAGTTACATTTCTCAGCACAATCCAGCAAGTTCATCCCGCCAGACAAAAACCAGACAAAAAAATCTTTAGCTTTAAGCCTCACAACAGCTTTCACAAACAGAGCAGCACAGTGCAGTTCCAGAATATGAATCCAATTGCTCTACCAGCAAGGAGTTCATTGCAACAAAACATAAAATGGAACATAAACATAAAATACAATACGTCAGCTTTTAAAAAAAATTTCTATCGAATACAGGATACAATCAACTTTCAAATATAAGATGTGCATCACTTTTATAACTCCAACCACGATTTACTGTAAAATGAAGGAAAGTTTCTTAAATTTAAGAAGCTGAAAGCAACAACAGTCTTCAATTTTTCAGAATCACGCTCAAAGTCATTGTTGAAATTAAGATCACAGCACAACATAAAAATCAAGCAAAACAAAAAAAATCGTTGCTGAGTCACCCCATCTTAAAAGATTAAAGAATCTCCGGGCCCACAGCCCTAGAAATGGAGAAGGTATGTTACTTTTCTGTAGCTTAACTAAATTGTTTTAAAAATTATTTTGAATTAAACAGATGCTAAGCATGTTTACACAAGACTTATTTCAAATTAGGAGTTGTTTACTTGAATTTAAGCAGGGGAAAATACATTTTTAAGCTAAACTGACAGATGCTATTCTCAAAACGCAGTGAGTGTTTACACAGAGTTCCGCACCAGTTAAGCTCCATTTAGGCATCACCTTTCAGAAAAGCAACATCTCTGCATAGCCATACACCTTTCCCGAAAAAAGTACTATGGCTTTTCCTTTCCAGAAATTTTCTTCCCCCACTCTTTAAATACATGCTCCTTACATGTTGTCTACCAACTTCCCTATCTCTCCTGCCTGTGCACAAAGAAATCAGTTCCAAATGAACGCGTCCACACTGTATGCAGGGTAGAGACCAACCTCAGCAGCTTTGACCCAAAGAGCTGTAGCTCTTGCACCATAGGAGGGTATGGGGGGAAGCAGATGGCTGCAGTCAGCAGCTACGACGCTCCCAGCTGACACCGCTGCTGGCTGCATGAAGCTTCCCCTCTATTTCTCTCCAGCATAAAGACAAACTACTTATGGTTAATCTGTTCAACTTCAAACTGTATCAAAGGAGGGAGTTGTCATGCAGTGAGCTATGTGACAGCCAAGAGCTAGGCACATGCAGCCTCTCTTCTTAACTCATCCACATTACGTCTTTACAGGAATAAACTGTGCATGAGAGCACTCTACCCCTCAGAGTTTGCACCTTTTGGCTACTCTGATTATCAGCCAGCATAAACCACAACATGCTCCTCAAGCTATTGAGATGGGAAGGTTTCTCACAGTAATTTTATTCACTTTTACAGCTTGGATCATTATGCAAATTATTTTAAATAGGGAACAAACATAAAATGACAATTTAAATGAAGGGAAGGCAATAAATATATAGTTTCTAGCCTTGCTAGAAGATCTGCTTTTTTCTACTTTAAGAAACCTAGATACATGCCTCAGCTTTCTGCTGGTAACAAGTTTCAGTATTAGTCAAACCCAGGATGTGTGCTTTACTAGGCTGAAAGAAGAAAAAACATGTTGACACTAATACAGACCTTGAAGCAAGGACATACAAAGAAAATAATTATCAATGGTTTTTCTGTTCTTGTGACCAGGAGACTCAAATTGCAACCAAGACAACATTCATCTGAGTAGCATTACTTCAGAGTTTCGGGATGGACTTCTACATTACGAGCCCCAAATGTAGTTCTAGTAGTGAGCACACATCTATCAGTCTGCAGTTGTGAGTAATTACCACAACAGCGTGCTTGGACATATACTATGCTAAACTGCAAACAGGGGCACATTTTTGTGCATGAACATAGATACCCTTTAGGGAAGAATTTGGTCCTGATGACTTAGAATGCCTCCCCTCCTCAAATGACTACAAGGAATCTGATAAAACCCAACAGTTCCTTGCACAGATGCAAATAAATTTATGTAGTCTGAAAACAGAGAGCCACCTTTGTTAATATGATGAAAGGTTACAAGTTGCCAAAAATGGTTGCAGAGATGTGTAGCAGGAAGCAGGCTGACCAAAATAAATGGCACAATCAAAGATACAAGCTTTCAGGTCTGAAAGATCATGTCCAGCTCTAAATCAGAAGTAACCTGGACTTAAGAATTAAAAGTGCTGAGAATTGCTCCGAGCTTATCATAACTCAATTGTGCTAATCATATTAGACAACCTGAGAGCAAAGGATGGTTGGCACACATAGTGCAGGGAGGGATGCTGGCAAGTGGAGAGCAATTAGACAGTTAGGCTCTGCAGGAAATGGAGACAGGTAATTACTACCTTTGAACACTGAAAGACCAGAGGGGCGATGTAAAGAAAATCGTAATATAGCATAAAACTAATCTCTCTACTATGTCCATGATTTTATTCATCTAGTAATTACACAGTTCAATTTATCTCATTTACTGAAGATATTTTGGAGGTCTTCTTGAATTCTTTACGTGGAATGTCCTCATAGTTAGAAAATGTCATTTATATTTTTCATTTCTTTCATCCAAATTAAATTCTTCAGGGCCTGAGCAAGATTGTTACTTGACTCTGGGGTCCCTTCTGAGTAGGCAGATGAGGGGGGAGTGAATAAGCTGGAATTAGGTAAAGGGATGTGAAAAGCTCAAGTTCAGGTGCAGTAACATTTTCCCCAGTGAAAGCATCATAAAACAGTAAGCTGGCCTGCATGATCCTCTTGGCCCTTGCAAAGGGTGGTGGATATATGAAGTGCTGGGGAATGCCATTGACACATAAGCTGCAAATCCTAGCTGGATGTGACATCAACACTCCAAGAAAGAAACCTGTAACAAGATCACCATGATGACCAAGTTGCCTTTAATATTTAGTCTCCAGATGCTCTCACTGTCCTGAGCACAGAGCCACTCTGCCTACAGTGCTAATGCAGAAGTAGAAGTCCTATACTTGAGTTTCTGGCGTTTGTTTTCTATTTACTTTTTTATTTCTATTTCTTTCAGCTAATAATCACGATTAATTTGTAACACAATGGCTGTTGTGCATAATCCTGTGCATTGTTATTGCTCCAATTTGCCAGTGATAAACACAACTAAGTTATATGATATTACCTGACTGAAAATGCTGTTAAATAGAAAAATAAATACACAATAATTAATAAGTTTCCTTGTTGGCAATTAATACATCAATGGATGTTGTATACCTGGACTTCAGCAAAGCCTTCAACACAGTCTCCCATAGCATTCTCCTGGAGAAGCTGGCAGTTCATGGCCTAGATGGATGTACTCTTCGCTGGGTTAAAAACTGGCTGGATGGCCGAGCCCAGAGAGCCGTGGTGAATGGAGCTAAACCCAGTTGGCGGCCGGTCACAAGCGGTGTCCCCCAGGGCTCAGTCCTAGGGCCACTCTTGTTTAATATCTTTATCAATGAGCTGGATGAGGGGATTGAGTGTATCCTCAGTAAATTTGCAGATGACACCAAACTGGGTGGGAGTGTTGATCTGCTTGAGGGGAGGAGGGCTCTGCAGAGAGACCTGGACAGGCTGGATCGATGCGCCGAGGCCAACTGTATGAGGTTCAATAAGGCCAAGTGTTGGGTCTTGCACTTTGGTCACAACAACCCCATGCAGCGCTACAGGCTTGGCAAAGAGTGGCTGGAAAGCTGTCTGGTGGAAAAAGACCTGGGGGTACTGGTTGACAGACAGCTGAATATGAGCCAGCAGTGTGCCCAGGTGGCCAAGAGGGCCAATGGCATCCTGGCCTGTATCAGAAATAGTGTGACCAGCAGGAGTAGGGAAGTGATCGTGCCCCTGTACTCGGTGCTGGTGAGGCCGCACCTCGAATAGTGTGTTCAGTTTTGGGCCCCTCACTACAAGAAAGATGTTGCATTGCTGGAACACGTCCAGAGGAGAGCAACCAAGCTGGTGAGGGGTCTGGAACACAAGTCATACGAGGAGCGGCTGAGGGAACTGGGGTT
>NW_009258383.1:5804679-5837552 GCF_000687185.1 Egretta garzetta
CATGGTTTAGTGGTGGGATGGCAGGGTTAGGTTAAAGGTTGGACTCGATGATCTTAAGGGTCTTCTCCAACCAAAGTGATTCTATGATTCTATAAGCATGCCTTATTCCTCTCAAAACAATTTAATTGTATTTTGTCTAGACACAAACTTAGCAAGGTGAGTTTTGGTGTTTAAGGACATGGTTTAGTGGTAGATTTGGCAGTGTTAGGTTAATGGTTGGATTTGATGATCTTAAAGGTCTTTTCCAAATAAAGCAATTTTATGATTCCAAGATTGTACTTATATAAAAAAAAAATCCACAATCTTTCTGTAGTACTCTTCAGACTACACATTGTGCCAGCACAGAAGAAAAAACATTTGAAATCTAAGCAGGGTTCAGGTAGAATACCCCTAAAACAAAGATGAAATGGCATATTAGCCATTTTTCTGATTAGGACAGTACCTTTTGGTTATGGGGTTTTTTTTAACCCTGTCTTCAATTTGGTTTCATTAAGTGAAGGAGAAAAATCAAACATAGCATCTTTGTAATCATTCAGAGCCTATGCAGCACATAACTGAACAGCAAAGGCTTTAGGAAGTAAAAGCAGATGGACTACATTATGTATGTGCCCAGGCATTTTAGGAAAGTATAAGAAGAATTCCTGGGCAGTGGCAACCATAGAAAAACTTGGTTCTCTTGTGTAAACAATGTTTTCCCCAACAGCTGTATTCCCCTTCCTGTTTATTCTTCTCTCCTGCAAAATTTTCTCAGTTCGGTCACATCTGTATTTCATTTATTTTTAAAAAATATTTCTTTAGCTATCCTCCTAGCTTTTTCAGATTATTAAGGCTGAGGGAATTTTCCAAATCTCATTTCTCCTTTCACAACCTATTCTGTTTACATTTTTACACTTCATTTAGGTTCTGAATTCACATAATGATCCACATGGGTTAGGGGTTTTGCCCACACAGACCAGTTTGCAGGGTTAGAGTCTTCATGTCAGCAACAGAAATTGTCTAGGCAATCATCTTTTCTTTGTGATTTTAAGACCAAAACACAGCAGAATAATTAAGTGAAAGCATTATTTAGTTGTTCCTTTTTTTTTTTTTTAATTTCAATATTACATTTAATGCCTACACATTTCTATAATTATTAGACATGAGAACTACTGGAGTTTAGTTTTTGTCACATGATATTTGAGAGCACCTTTTTAATACTGGGGTTAATAATTACATTAAAGTTGGACTTAACACTTCTATTGATGTAGATCACTGATTTTTTTAATATATTTGTTGTATTCTGTTGAAAGTTCTGCTAATTATGTGAACAGAAATTTTTAGGATGTGTCTGCTTGCCTTTTCTTGAAACAAATAGAAGTCTGAAGCAGCACAACAATTAAACTAAGTCTACCTTTTTTTAATTTCAGCTAGGCTACATGAAACAAGGTTGTTAAAAAAATGTACCTGTAGTCTAGCATTTCATTTTATTCTATTTCACAGCCATTTTGCTGAGTTTCACCTCAGACTCTTCTTTCATAAAAATAACTGCAGATAATGAACCGCCTCTCAAGGGCAAGCATCAATCTCTGGAAGCAACTATATTCTACAAGCAATACCTCTTAAGATGATGTAATCTGTTCCAAGAAGCCTGTTTCTATTTTAAGTGGTGTACTCTTATTATGCTTTTAAAAGGGCATCTCCATCACAGATTGTTACTTTGCTTTTAACCCAGTAAAAATCATCAGTGATTTTTAATATACATGAAATGGCTTCACAAAATCATTGATTTTATCTTATTGTCTACCCTGATTCTTACAAATGGTACTTGAAATGGTAATTTCAAGTTATAAGGCTATAAAATGAAGAATATTTCTGCTTATGGTCATGTTTTCGAAATAGGTGCATCTTTTACAACTGCCTTAAAATGCTTGAGCATTTTGTATGTAAAGTATCTTGGAATGTTTTGGTTTCTCCACTTGATGTTACTGAATTTGACACTGGAGAACCTGGAAAAAACATTACAGCAGAAACTGCATAGAGAAAACATGCTCAGCACTAAAACTCCCATCTGCTTTTAAAAAGAGAGACAATAATGACAAAGCAAACCCGACAATTTTGTATAAAGAGTGCTTTTTTGTGTGTCTTGTTTTTTACTACCACAATTTCCAGGTAAATCATTAAATTTAACATTTCCAACACCATATGCTCTCATATTTAAAAACCACTTAAAAAATAATGTTCTTACTGCTGTTCCCTACCAGAATGAAACCAAACATACTCTTGGTGGCACAGGCATGTCACAACAAGTGGTATGTGTAGGTGTTGCTTATCAACAGCATGCTCTTACAATATAATACCTCTTTCTCTCTGCCATCACACTGCCACACTAAGATGCGGATCTCAGAGTCCAGTGTGACACTGTCTTACTAATTTTAGAGTATGCAGCTATCCTGCAGTATTATTGGATCTCCCAGAATCTCGCCTATTCATCTGATCATCAGCAGCAATCCAAATGAGCAAACAGACTGGGGGGGGGGGGCCTTTTTTTTTTTAAAAGGATTTTGAACCAATAGTGGTAAAGATAGACTATCAAAGTGATAGATTTTACCATCTCGCATTCCTAATAGGTATTATGAAAGCCAGCATTATTTTCACACTACAGTGCCACACATCTCTTATCTAAAGCGTGGTCTACTAAAGCCACTCAGATCTTTCTGACATTTCCAGAGCACAATCATCATGTGGGCAAAGGCCCACATTTTTGTCTCCCTAAAGGTAAATGCACTTTAAGTTTTCCAGATGAAGTTAACCTCAGAAATTAATGTGCCAGTATCACCTAAAAAGAAAGAGAGATAACTGCTGTCTACAACTTTTTTTTTCCCTTTTTTAAAAAATTTTTAAAAACTGAAGTTAGTAAACAGTGACTACCATAGTTGGTTCTAAACATCAGTCACTTATACTGCTATTTGTAACTATGGCAGCTGAGAGTCTATTGATTACACCACTGTGACTGCAGTGGCCAAAGACATTTTTCTTTGGGACGCTGGTATACTTCGCTGCTTGGAAAACCAAAAGACTTTCCAGCCCAATATCATCTGCAGATGTAATTATCATTAGTACATTTTATTTTGGTTGACATTTTAATAATTGAACTAGAACATCACCAACATCCACAAAACTTCTAAGAGTGTCACCTTCAACTGGATTATATTTATTCTATGTAGAAAAACACTTGGAAAATGTATTACAAATGCACAATTTTGTCCTGGCAGGAAGACAGTTCAGCTGATCTTTAAGGTATTTTCCATCTTTATATTCTATGATCCTCTGAAACTTTGTTTAGTGTCCCTCAGCCAATATTCTCAACTCTCAGCTCCTGAGAGCTCTTATTTTTCTAGCAAAGTTGATTCATTTTTCCAATAATCACTCATAAGAAACTGCAACAATCCAGATTTGCAAATTTTTCTCAGTAATTTAATAATTTGATTTAAAATGCAAAACAACAAAAAAATCTGTAATGTTATTTATAAACCTGTGTTGTTTACTTAGTCTTCAGTTTGTTAGCCTCTAAATGCCTACAGATTTCCTTTTCATTTTTTTACCAGGAACTGAAATTAAGTTTACAAGGGTGGCAATTGCCAAGTCTGTTCTTATTTCAAAGATCAGCATCATATTTCTTTTTCTCCCTCCCAAGGCTTTTTGCATTTTCTCAGCTCTCCAACAGTTTTCAAACATAACAAGAGAATTAAAAAAAAAAAAAAAAAAAAAAAATCCTCCAGCTCATTTCCACAGTGCCTCCAGGTTTGCAGGGCTGTTTGCAGCTGATGTTAATGGATAGGTGAGTAGCAGATGATGCTGTAACATGGTACAGCTCCTTTGTGATCACACAAGCCAAAATGCACTCATATCAGGCAGTGCTAATAAGCAAGGGGACAGTAGGGGAACAGAGATGTAGGTCCCGAGCCTTCCCTGTAAGGCTTTGGCAGATGTATCTTATCCATACTTGCCGAGATCTTTACAACAAATGCATGTACTTCAGCGTTTCCCTTCTGACCTTTTAATCAATGGATTTATTTAGATCTCATTATACCCCAGCTGTCCACACAAGCTTTAACTTTTATTTCTTAAAAGACATTTAACAGAGAACTTGCATAGATCAGCCACTCCCTGAATTAGTACATTTATAGAAACAACAGTTTAAGCTATTGTTAAATCATTACGAGTTCTTGCTGAACTTCTCTTTTTCTCACTGCCTTTCCTTCTCGCTTGCCAGATTTATCTTTAAAATGCCATTTAAGGGCATTAATTTTGTTTCAAGTATATAGAGTGCTACAACTAGGAAGAACTCGAGATAAACTGTGCCCAAACAAGTCAGCTGCAAGCTCGCAAGTTTCTTGACAGCTGCATGCAAAGTAACAGCTAGGCACTAAGGGTCCTATGACAGTTTAGGATCTGTTTAGAATATTCTAACAATTCTCGTCCATGGTAGGATCTGTTCCACTTCTTTAAGACCACTGAAGTAGTTCGCGGGTCTGCACTGTGAGGTAGGGCCTTTCTAATCTTCCAGAACAAGGAGGCCCAGCACAAACCGTGCTACTTGTTCCCCCCACAGATCCCATGCAAATATACTGATCAAAACCCAACTCTTCCCAGACAGTACCTCATCTAATACATACTGTTTTACAAACTCAGATATTTACTGCTGCGATATCCAAGTACCACAGAGATAGATAACAGGACTTGCACTGTATTCCAAGCAGAAGAATCTCACAGCATTTACACAGCTCTGCTGCAACCGGCCCATGCATCACTCCTTACCCTTTCACAGCTTCAACCTATTCTTTCTCCCATCTGAGCTTCGTTTGGTTGATACAGAAGCAGAACTCCTAGGAAAGAAGCTTTGGCAAAGCAGAGAGGACTAGACAACAGGGAGAAACAGAGCCCAGCCCTCCAGGTACCCAGTTCTCAGTGGTGTGGCTTGTCTCAGGGATCCCAGCATGGCCTGAGGGCATTTACAAAGCTACTTCAGCTTGGTTCAAGCCTCAGAATGAAGGGGAAGCATTGGAGCAGAACGATGGAAGCAAAAAACAAACATAGAAAGGATTCATTTGTGCTATTAATGTAGCATGATACATATCCTGCCACATCACAGATGTAATTTTTCTTATAGTTTGCCTGAAGATCAGCATGGTAATTTTTTAGCTGTCACTTTATACTTGTTATGGGTGGCATTGCGATGTTTAGGTTTGATGAGAAAGTCTATATTGCACCGTATAAACATCTGAGATAGCTTAGCTAAGTAAAATTGAACAGCAGAGCCTCTTCCTTGTTCCTGTAGCCTGCACATGGGAGGCCATTGCCTGGTGGCATAGTTTTCCATTCTGCACATTGGCATGCTCCTTCCCTGGAAGCGGATGGAAAAGCTTAACTTTTTCAGAGCTGGAGGAAGGACACTGGGGGACTATCAGCACTTGGGCAATTTGGTCTAGATTTTAACAACACAGCAGAGCTTATACTATAGTGTACGGTCACCAGACAGATAAAACAGCCTAGATTTAAGAACCTTCAGAACCTGATCATAGAATCATAGAATCAGAGAATGTTTTGGGTTGGAAGGGACCCCTAGAGGTCATCTAGTCCAACCCCCCCCCACAGAAGCAGGGACACCGCTAACTAGATCAGGCTGCTCAGAGCCCTGTCCAACCTAGCCTTGAATGTTTCCAGGGATGGGGCCTCCACCACCTCTCTGGGCAACCTGTTCCAGTGTTTTACCACCCTCATTGTAAAGAACTTCTTCCTTATATCCAGTCTAAACCTACCCTGGTTTAGTTTAAAACCATTACCCCTTGTCTTGTCACTGCTGGCCCTACTAAAAAGATTTTCCCCATCTTTCCTATAGGCCCCCTTTAGGTACTGAAAGGCCGCAATCAGGTCTCCCCGCAGCCTTCTCTTCTCCAGGCTGAACAAGCCCAACTCTCTCAGCCT
Organism: Egretta garzetta; assembly: GCF_000687185.1. Classification (NCBI taxonomy): domain Eukaryota; kingdom Metazoa; phylum Chordata; class Aves; order Pelecaniformes; family Ardeidae; genus Egretta; species Egretta garzetta. Next base: position 5,810,644 of record NW_009258383.1, read on the forward strand.
GTCCTCATAGGAGAGGGGCTCCAGCCCTTGTATAATTTTTGTAGCCCTCCTCTGGACCTGCTCCAACAGTTCCATGTCCTTCTTGTGCTGAGGGCTCCAGAGCTGGACGCAGTACTCCAGGTGAGGCCTCACCAGAGCAGAGTAGAAGGGCAGAATCACCTCCCTTGACCTGCTGGCCACGCTTCTTTTGATGCAGCCCAGAGTACAGTTGGCCTTCTGGGCCGCCAGCGCACATTGCTGGCTCATGTCCAGCTTTTCATCCACCAGCACCCCCAAGTCCCTCTCGGCAGGGCTGCTCTCGATCCTTTCTTCCCCCAGCCTGTACTGATACTGGGGGTTACCCCGACCCAGGTGCAGGACCTTGCACTTGGCCTTGTTGAACCTCATGAGGTTCACACAGGCCCACCTCTCTAGCCTGTCCAGGTCTCTCTGGATGACATCCCGGCCTTCTGGTGTGTCAACCGCACCACTCAGCTTGGTGTCATCCACAAACTTGCTGAGGGTGCACTAGATCTCGCTGTCTAAGTCATTGATGAAAACATTAAACAGCACCGGTCCCAGCACGGACCCCTGAGGGACACCACTCGTCACCGGTCTCCATCCGGACATCAAGCCATTGACCACTACCCTCTGGACACGACCATCCAGCCAGTTCCTTATCCACCGAACAGTCCACCCATCAAATCCATAGCTCTCCAATTTAGAGAGAAGGATGTTGTGGGGAACCGTGTCAAAGGCTTTGCAGAAGTCCAGATAGATGACGTCTGTTGGTTTTCCCTTGTCCACTGATGCTGTCACACCATCGTAGAAAGTCACTAGGTTCGTCAGGCAGGACTTGCCCTTGGTGAAGCCATGCTGCCTATCAGTGGTGGAGAATTTGGAAAAGGGGTATTAACTCGTTCAAATTCTTTTAAATATCACAGCATTGCCAGGGTGCTGTTTAGATTCTCCCAAGCAACACTTCAAACTCTGAACTTGTGATGGAAGACCTCTGTATCTAAAACAGCACTGGGGTGTCCATAAAAACTGTTAGTAGAAAAAAAAAAAAAAAAAGAATGAAGGTACCTAGCATTCATGGAACTGTGCAGGCAAAAGTAAATTCTTCATCTGTTTCTTTGGTTTGACTCAAGTAGCTACAATCATGTGGATTATCTTCAAATAACAATGTAAAAAGGCTGTTCTGCAGTGTTCTGGGACACTTTGAAAGCCGTAGTATTGCTGGGTCTTGCATATTTAGACTTATGCCTTGAGAACAGCATAAGAAAATTCTTTCAAGTACTTCATTGTTTTGAAAAAGAGAGCTATAAAAATGCCAATGTTTTAACTCAGATTTTATCAGCTCTGAAAATACTGACTCAACTATTGATCTTTTAGCCTGAGCTATTCTGAGGGAAGGTACGAAAACCCCATCTGGACTGATTTAGCTTTTGTCTCCAAAACCAAATACCGTATCTGTTACATAATGATACATTTAGGATTACATTATAAAAGGCTACACACTTGAAAAACAGTCCTATAACCAAGTGATATAAATACTGCCGATGCACTAGGTACATTAAAGATCACTAAACCAAAGCTGTTTACTTGAAATAAAAAAGATACATACTAAAGTAATGCTTAGGATTTTTACAATTAGAAGTCTGAAGAAAACTTCTTTCAAGTGCTCCGACAGGATCAGCTTCATTAACTACTTGCTGGTGTATCACTAGATATGCAGCTCCAGATCAAACATTTCTGTCCAGTGATGGTGTATTTAAGAACCAAAAACCTTACATCAGTAATTATATCTTTCTCAACACAAAATTAGCATGACTTCTTAAATTGCTGTTACAGATCCAAAAAAAGCCCTAAAAACCCAGCATTACACTGCCACACTATGGCATAATTAAGATCTGCAAGCAAGAATAGAACAAAAAGACAATAAAAATAACTCCTGTACCTTAATTATTTAGGACTACAGTATCCACCGTTAGTTTTGTCTACTACATTTCTAAAGCACTAAAACCAAACTGTTGTGTCTTGTTCAGTGACAGCTATCTAGGTACACTATGCTTGAGGATTTTCTTTTTGAAATGTTTATATTTTTTTTCCAAAATGAAGAAAGAAAAAGTTTACTTTCTGCAAGTGTTAAAATCTTCAAAGTCTAGTTTGATATGCCTGTTGCACAGATGGGATATGTAGGGAAGTGGATACCAAGGGCGTTTCTTTACTTTGTCGGCTACAAAATATAGAGCTTTTTGTTCTCTGCATTGCCATGTGATCTGAAAGGTTTTCAGTTGACAGCTAGTCAGAGGAAAGAAAGAAAGGTTCAAAAGACCTTCTCCAAGTTGTTTTTTTTAAAACTATTTGAGATAGCGCTACAGAACTTCAGAATCTAATTCCATTATTTCTTTATGTCAGAATATAACTCATTTCAGACCTAGAAATATTTCAAAATACTTAGTATTTCCACATTTTTACTAAGTTTTGTGAGACCTTTAAAAAAAAATAAAATCTTATTTTTGCTGACCTTGAAGCACAGCAACTCAAGATGTCTGAAATTTCACATCTAACTTTTTAACTACAGCAGCTCACTGTACAAAGCATACATTATTTTAATTACTTCGCCATTTATAAAATTTATACCTTCCACAGCATTTGTTTTGCAAGAAAGCTATAAATCAATTGTGTATGAGCATTACCAGTACTGCTTTATTCATTCTAACATTCCATTTTTAAGTGTTTTTCTAATAAATCAAACTTTATACATAAGCAATTGACTGAGGCTAAGGCCATACCAATTATTTTACCTGCAAGAACTTGCCATTATAAACATTTCCCACAAGGCATAATAAAATACATGTCTGGTGCCACAGGACTTACAGGAATATCCTGTACTGAAGCATTAAATAAAGATTAGATGACTAACTGGGGTTTCATTTGTTCTACCCCTTCCTTAATTGCTATTGTCACCACTTCAGTTTACAAAAAATGGCATAGCCTAGACATGTGCCAGTCCTTTCCCATTAGGATGCTTTATTCAAGCTTTAAAAATGCCGAATTAAGTATCTTTCATCTCTAAACACTTCCAGTCACAGACTGCTCAAGCCATCCATGAACAGATATTCTGTTTTGTTTCTAAGCCACATGCACATGCATATATGCACATACACTTTAATACAATTCCTGTAAATTTTTTACTGCCTTTAGTCAAAGCACAAGCCACTGTGTTATACCTAGGATTCTAACTCCTCTTGATGGTCAAGATTTATAAACAGCAAACTGTGAACATTATAGTCTTTTAACAAAATCACCTCTAGAGCCTGACTAGAAAATGTGAAGTTCTCATGAGCACTCCTGAAGCAACTGGGACAGGATCAGTCCAAATAAATTCTATACTTGCACCTGGTAACAAATCTGCAGACTACCACCTAGGACTTGTGACTTCTGGAAATCCTTTTGGGAGGGGAGCAGCACAGCAAACTTGAGTGATGCTGAATGAAGACTATTTACAAAGAGTGCATTCTTAGCAGCTTTAGTGTTTAGCAGTTGCCCAAGAGTCACGCTGAACTGCACGAGGAACTCAAAAACAAATTCCAAATTTGCAACTCCTCCCCAAAAATAGCCAATTTTGAAAATTGGTGTTCAACTATTCCCCAAAATGTAGCAGCAGATACTACAGCATTTCTGTTATTCTGTACTTTTTAGTTGCAAAAATCAATTTTCTCTTGCTCAGCTGACAGCAGACATATCTTCTTCCATTAGTCATTCAGGCATCACAGCTAAGTATTTAAAATTAGATAACCTTCTTTAAAAATATATATTATTTAAATTACAAAAATTTACACTGAAGTTGAATAGACTACTGAAAAATGCTGTTTCTTACTACTGTATCTTTCCTTACAGCCCACTCTGTGAAGGATACTGTATTCCATATCAGATTAACTGCAGTTCTGTTACACAGAAAAGATTAGTTACAATAAATGGCATCCTTAGTGCTGCTGAACTATGTGTTCCTCAGAAGAATCAAAACCACGCTTGTTATTCATCAGCCATCCCCTTCTAGGAAACTACAGGAAATTTCATACCTTCCTGAACTTTTCCATCTGCTTATAAAGATCTGGATCCAGCTCCTGAGACACATCTTTCATCCAAAGCAGAGCTCCTCTGTATTCAGTCCGATACTGTTCCATTCGGTTTACTGTCAGCCATGTGTCTGAAATGGCTCTATATCTGAATGTTTCCACTTCTTGATATAATCTACTCAAAGGAGTACGCAGTGCTAATCTGGGGGAAGGCATGAAGGAAAGAAAGGAGAGGAACGTGTTAAAGAAGTTGTTCCACAAAGGCAGACACATTAATACAACTACTGACACTTTACTAGCAATCAAAAAAGCATACACAGCCAAAACAGTTCACTGAAGCGTTAGTGCATGTTCAGATGGTTTTACAGCTTGGTTGCAGGTACACGTGAATGGAGTAATTTTGCATGAATAATGTGTTTGCAACCTTCCTATTCAAGTAGTGACCTTTCACTTATAGATGTGAGTGCGAAAGGAACCTTTTCGCCAAGATGCTTGTATGTATGCTAATAACATTCCTCTTTGCAAGTTGCATTTAACAACTCCAAGAATGTATCTGAGGTAATTTATTACTGGATACATACCACAGATGTATCAGGACTGTCATGCTAAGCCTCAGAAAAAGCACTTCCATTAGCCTTTTAATCTTTAAATGTACATGTAAAAAAAGAAGTTGTCTGTCAAGTAGATTTTTTTTTTTTTTTTTTTTTTTTTTTTTAAATAAGTGCTCTGAACAATTCCTTTGAAGGATATTTAGCTTTTGGAAGGATTTAGGCATTTTCTTAAATGTTTCTTCCAGCAATCCAGCAACAACACTCTGGAAAGGCAGCAGGGGACACTGTTGTCTTCCCTATACCATCATTTTGGCTCCTTATGGGATCTCAGAACTAGACAGGATTACTCCAACTTTTGCTTTGCTTCCTCCTGGCTGCTTCTCCTTTCCTCTTGGTTGCCAGCAGCCACCTCACTGGAGTGGGTTCAATCAGTTCCACACTGTGTAGAGTTGTTTTAATGTGCTTCCTAGGGACTTCCTAAGCATAAGAGAATTTCTGATTTCAGCTCCAGTAACCAGCAAATTGTGTCTTCTTGATCTCCAGCTACTGCACTAGCTATTGGAGTACATATTAAGTAAGAGCAGTCCCAACTTCAATATGAGCTTGAGGATGGCTCATGAGAAGATGGGTTTATTTTATCTGAGTTTATTTTAAAAGATGCCTTAAAAACGCATTGAAGAAGAGTTATAATAAAATGTGAACTTCTTAGTGTGGGGCGCTTTTTTCCACAGTTTTTTCTCATTCAAAGGAAAATTCAGTTTATGTAGACATGTCATACATAAACAGTTAAGCTTTATAAAGAAGCAAATCATCAGGGCTTTTGCTCAAAGGTGCTTTACATGTGTTTTAAAGATCCCACTCATGGCTGTTACTGGATGTGCTAATGGTCAAACTCTAGCCCAAGATAAACATATGAAATTCTCAGTGCTCTGTATGCAATGTTTTATTTTGAGCCAAACAGCTGCACTGTTAAGCTAAAGCTGGAAAGTTTCACAACAGTTAAAAGCCCCAAAAAATCCTGTAAAATATCATGGAATAGAATTTTCCCTTGCAAATTGACTGTGAATTTCAAACTTCCATAGTTCCAATACGGTCAAAAAAAAGCACATCATAATACTAAAAAATACTCAAATATACTCAAAATGCCATCAGGTACAGCTACTTTTAAACTCTCTGAGCAAACACAGGGTCAGTGAGACATCAAGGGCTCTGGGTAACAGCATGTGTTTGTGTGTCCCTCTGGATTCCTTCCCTTTTACTGATTTGGTCCTACCCAACCTACATGAGCTCAGTGGGTAACTGGGATGATCTCCTGGGAGACTTCATGGTGTAAGGTTAAAGCAGAAAATGGCATTCAGAATCCTCCTTTCTCTTCCACCTACTTGAGATATAAGACTCCATGGCCCAGAAAAGGCATTCCTTTACCCATTTCCCTGTCTTCCCAGGACCCACACACCTCCACAAGAAGCCTGCTATAGCATTCCTCTGAAGAGTGAGAAGTGCCACCAAGCAGGACAGGGACCTGACATCAGGTACTTTACAACCCCATTGCTAGAGAGGCCGTGCAGATGCACCTGTACAGCTTTAGACCTGCTGAGCTGAACAGGCACAGGTGAGGGATCTGGAGATACACAGACATAGCAGGTCTGTGAGACAAAAAAACAGGATCAGGCAAAAATACACAGAGCAAGCCAGTAACACTGCCAATACTACAGGAGGTTTAGTCAACAAAAAATTTCCTATCATTTGGTTCCCCACACATTTCAAATGGCAAAATGAATTATGCCAACAGTGAATCAACTACCATTATCCCACATACTTCGTAAATCAGACAGTAATTCTGACACATATACCTTTGCTGAGAAGAAAAGCAGAGGGCCTTTCCTGTAGCTTGCATCATTTTTCCTGCTCTCGTTTTATCCTGAGAACCCTGTGATCGAAGAAATTTCCCCAATTCATTTTCTTCCTGAGACAGAACTAACGAAAAATAAATGAGTGGTCAAACATGTTATTTAATAGCTTCCTAACAGCTTTAAAACTGGCCTAAAATCAAATAGGTTAAGTCACTCTAAATCCAAGCAGCACAGAAAAAATAAATAATTTCATGGAATTCCTGCATTTATTAAACAGAAGATCTGATTCACTTGAGACATCTGTTGATATACTTAACAAGATTCACAAAATTCCATCAGTGCCGAAAGACAACAGGAGAAACATGTTGTTTCTTCCTAGAACAGAAGAATTACGTTGGTCAGATTACACAAAGGGCCCAATCTTGATGATACTATCTTTTAGTCTTGCGGGTTTTGGTTTGGTTGGTTTTGTTGTGTTTTTTTTTTTTTTTTGAATCCTTTTTTACCACCTGGACTGCCCCAACTAATCTTTGGTAGCATACTTTCACTAAAGCTAATTCTGAGTTATAACATCCAAAGCTCATTCACTTGCTTTTCTCTTGCTCTCCATTTTTCATGCTTGACTACAGAGATAAATTTTTCATATGAAAAATCTAGTACTTCATTTTTAAGAACATTTCTTTTCAAATTACTTTGCAGGATTATTTTACAACTTTAGCATTCTACACAATTCAAACACTGTTTTTTAATTTCTATTTCAAGTACCTGAACTATTTCTATTTCAAATTAACTGATCATTTTTTAAAAAAGACAATGAAGAAAAATAAAAGTGTTTTTACATTGATTTTCTGACTACTTCCAAAGTGGAACCATATAATCTTCATGTTTACATCCTTAAAAAACCATTTCATTGTGGCCTCATCTATTAGTCTTCCAAAGGGCTGTCTCCTATAGTACCGATTTCTTCCCACTATCATTAGGGAGAATGGCCCAATATAAAGAAAGAAGATCTCTTGAAGTCCTCTTGTCATTTTTCCAAATATTGACAATGAAATCCAATGCAGACTCATAGCATACTCTGGTAGAACGTGCTGCATGCACATCTTTGGGTCAAGAGATTTCACCTGCTACTGTGGAACACTTCTTGAACTCAATAATGCTGCTATTCTGTATTCTAATTTTACTTCCAGATCCTGAAACATTATCTCTGACTCTCTTTGGACAGGCAAAAGAAAAAGGAAAGACTGGAGAAAATATGGATAACATTCAACAAAAGAAAGTAAATTGAAAGATGTCTCCAAAGCTGGATTCTCTTTTCCAAGACAGAAATCACAGCAGCAGAGAATCAAACAACATTGATTGCGGAGAACCTTTAGAGGTCATTTAATACAGCCTGCTGTTTGAAACTTCCCAAATGAGGTCCCTGTCTCTCACTAATGACTGCTAATTACTGTACACCTGTTACAGCCAAGTCAACATTATGAAATTCATTGTAATAGCATGGATTACTTAATTATAAAACTAGTAATGAGCCCAATATTCTTCATAGTCAATCCTGATTAAAAAAAAAAAAAATTAAACCAGTTCAGAACAGACTTAGGATTTCTAAGACAAGACACTTCCGAATTTAAACAAGCCAAGCAAGTAATAGGAAAAAACCCTTAAAAGCAAGCTGTCTCCCATAATTATTGCTACCCAACACTGCATAATATCAAATATAAAACTCAAGAACTAGGAGTTCTTCAAGCAAATAAGCAAGTCTGCCTTTAGCTGTCTGCAAGGAACGTTATCTTTATTTTTAAATAGGATGAAACGAGTAGCTCCCCATTTTCATTTTCACTTTTTCACTTGTTTGATGATTCCATAATGCAGACCTCCTTATCATTTTAACTACTGTATTTGATCATACTTACAACAAATCCTTTTTTGATACAGTTCAATTGCTTTCAGCAACTCCATACACGTTCTCTGAATAGAATGGAACAGCTGATATTGAAACAAAGTACACAAAAAAAATTGTAAGCGTATGCAAGAAACACTGACAATTAAAATACAAGAAAGAGCTTAATTTTTTGTAGAAATTATTAGGGATCACTATTTTCTTCTTGAACAATGAGTAATCTTTCCAGCTTGAAAGTAATTTTTCCTTACCAATTGTGCTTTTCTTTCAATGAAGTTGTCCACTGTAATTACAGACAGACCAATCATAACTTACAATAGGAAAATAAAGACAAAAATTATTTTGGAAACAGAACTATTCTAAACAGCTTATAGTTAACCAAACTACCCATGTTGAGGTTTTTTTAATTGATATCTTTGGATACATATGAAAATGTACAAATCTTTGTTTCTAAAAGACTCACAGTAGAGCAAAAAGTTATCAAAATGTTTATCATGTTTATCACATGTGGCAATATGCATACTGAATTTTTAATACAGCAAAGTCTAGTGGAACAAACTTGCATTGGTATGCAAACATATTATTGTTTTAAACTGAACTTTTTATAAAAATTACTAATCTGTCTGTCCATCTAAAACCGCCAACCTCTAACTTAAACGTAAGCTCCACTGTGTCAAGCATTACACAAATATAAGCAAAATGGACTACTGGCACAGTAACTGTCTTCCTTTGCATCTGCTTGACTTCCTGTACATTTACATGGGTCTTTGTCTTCTAAACTGAGAATGTGAGAAGTTGTCCAAGTGAAAACATACTTATAGTTTTTTATCTGGTAAACACAAGTTTCCCTATTTCCAACCCCACCTGAGTTAACAAAGCATCCTTCCTGATGAATCTGCAACACAGTAAGCACGGTAGGAACTCAGGTACACATTTATAAAGTATTGCTCCATCCTTCCCACTTGTTTTACATCAATACTCTTGATTTATAACCCATAATGAAGACCCCATAGCTAGAATCATCACGTTATAAGTTATCACTATTATAGCTAGAACTACAAATATTTGTTTGTTGCAAAACAGCCTCCTGTATTTCAGCTAAAATGCAAATAAACTGAGAACCCTAAGTCAACAATTTTCTAAGAAACTGCAAGAAAACTAGTAAGGCAAAACCTTTACCCTATATGACAAAACAATACCAATAAGACTTAGCTGGACACTAACTTGATTATTATGCTTCAGAAGTCCATTCTCTATCTTTTGCTCTGTGTCAAAGATGTTCAAATTCTTCAGTTTGTAGAACCTTTTTTTTTTCTGACGGGGCTACGGATACTGATGGCAGAACTGTATTTATCACACAGCAGGACTCCTTCTCTTGCTTACATACAGACTTTCAGAAGCTTCTTTGGTCATGTCAAAACCCACTTACCTGCACAAAAGCTCTAGAGAGCAGAGCGCACTATGCACCTTGCTCCTTCTTGGCATATTGTGTTTTTCTGGTATTTTATAATTGTATGAAGAATGTAATTTGTATATACTGTAGAATACTATTTTAAAAAAACCTTAAACTGATACAAAGGATAAGAATGACCAATATAAGCACAATCTCCTGCTCCCCCCTGCCAACAAAAAAGAAAAACCCCAAATCCTGAAAATAAATATGAGAGATGTTAGCTTCCAAATAAAGTTTGAGGGACATGGGTTTTTGTGTTACAAACTGCCACTATATTCCCCATACTTACATAGGTACTTTTGTCAAAAATTGGAAAAGACATTACAAGAAAATAATGATAAAAATACATATACATTATTATATACTATTTGTAAACCATTAGAGGCTTGATGGAAATGAAATTTTAAAAATTAACAAACAGACAATAGACTTCACGTAAACATTACAAACCTCTAGTTTTGCATCCAGATCTGCATCTGAAGCCACAACATGTTCATCTTCCTTTTTTCCTGTAACTTTTATAAGGGTTTGTTTTGTTTTCCAGTATTTCTGTTGCATTTTATTGACCACAGATTTTTCTTGGCTTTGAGCATATTGGTCATAAAATTCCCTTGGATAATTGCTAGAATATTAAGAAACAAAATTACAAAACTTCAATAGGATGCTTTAAAAATAAGTCTAACATGCTAGATTAATACATTTTCATCAAGAATATAGCATTTGCATGCAGACACATACATTCTAACATGCATTTCCTCATTATGCATCAATAAGAAAGCAATTAAATTAGTAATACATTTCCCATCTACTTTGGAAAATAATACACTGCTTTCAATTTGCATGTCTTTAACATGTAGCACTGCCAAATAATCAGCTGCAAAGAATTCTTCACAATGCATTATGGAATGATTTATAGTCCATGGAATTAACTTATTGTTTTTATATAACTAATAGGAGAGTTTCAAGTGAACTAGCGGAGTTGCTTAAGCTGGCAGCAATTTTCATGCAATTTCAGCAGTCTCAGGATTTCACAAAGTTCATTTTATGAATGGTATTAGACTACTTCTTGCCTTCCCTATTTTACAGCTGAATAATAAAGAATTAGAAGAACACTCATCTCTTTTGAGCATGCTATGTCAAAGACAGATAGTTCACGTTTTCCTTTATGCAATGACTACGTGACAACTGTGGGTGCATAACAGGTAATCTTTTTTTCAAGGATTATTTTCTACTGACAGCTGATTCTGCATTCCTGTAGCAGACCTAATAAAAAGTGCAATCTAAAGACAAACTCCATATTCCATAATATTTAAACCATACCAACATGGTTTAATAGAAAATAAAGCCTTACAATGAAAACTTGATCTCTTCCAGGAAGTGTTATTCCATTATTAATTTCTGCAAAAGTACATGCCTTCTCCCCTATATCCATATACAAAAAGCTGCGGTGATTTTGCAAATATTTAGAAGTAAATGGTTGCTAAAACTTGCTGTACTAAATACTCCAGGAAAATGAAAGAGGTTGAGTTTATTTTGAAAAAAAGATATCCTCCACTTGTGGAGTGACAAACTGAGGTTTACTACTGCAATACTGCCCACTAGCTCTGTTCACAACACACAGACAGCTCGGGGATGCTAGCCCGAGAAGGTCTTCAGACCCAACATAAACATTAAGTCATGTGTTGAGACACAGACACACACACACATATATGCTTGGTGTGAAACACTATGGCCATTCTAAAACAACAAGCCACTGGTACATGTGCTCCCCAAAAGGCACATCTGCCCTACATAGTTACTAGTGACACAGTTTAACCTGAAAAGGAAGCTTGTTTCATGGGGATTTGCTACTTGCTTTAGTTATTTTTAATCAGTGAGTTAGGAGACAGTACCTTAATCAGCGAAGAGATGGGAAGAAATTAAATTGGAAGTGAGCAAGGACAAAATGCACAGTGCTTCTTGGCTGCTTCCCCCAATTGTAAAAGCAAAGATATTTACCCATTTATTTCTACCCAAAGATTAGTTCCAAGAGTTTAATTTATGAATTTCATTAAAATAAAGGCCTTTTTGGTGCTATAGCACAAAATAAACAACACACGCAAAACATACCACATTTCATGTGGAGTTCTGCACAAACAAACCATTACGCACTCTGACAACAGGCAATCTATCAAGTCAGGTGAAGCCTATATTGACCTGAAATATGCTGCCCTTTAAAATACAAAATCTACAACCCCTAATAAATAACAAGAAGATCCCCCTGCATTATGACAAAATAGAATATGAGAGCTTAATAAAAATAGCATTACCTTAAAAATAATAATTAAAAAGAAAAATCCAACTGCTCACAAGGCAGTTTAAAGACCCTAGTTGTCTGGCTAGTTGTGTGCTTTAACTTCTGCTACAGCTGTGCAAATAACTGATATCTCAGTTCAGTGATCAAGTGAAGAAAACACTGTAATTCATCTGATGTCAACCAGCCTTGATATCTACTTCACTTGAGGTCACTAGAAATTCTGGGGACATAGTGCAAGGAACAAAAATGAGTAATTAATATGAAGTCACAAAAAAAAAAAAAAATGCCGGGATTAATACAGATTCCTGAATTAGAGACTGACAAACCAACTGAAGGAATAAGAGGAATAAAATCTTTTACCACTACAAACAAATTCAGCTTCTGATTTCATTTGGAGAATTTACTGGCTCCTGTTTATGCTTAAGATAATGAAAGATTTATAACCACATTACTGAAATATTCAGTGCACAATTTTTACTGGTAGACACTTGTCAATACCTTTTAAAATGGATTTTGTGTCAAGCAATCACAGACATATTTAGGTTTTGTTAAACAATCAGGAAAAATAACTAAAAGAAGGACATGCTTTATTCTGAAGTTGACAACCACAGATAAACTTCTTGAAACGTGACAGTTCATACATTTCTTTCCATTAAGCGGGAAATTGGTAACACGCTATTTTTCTATCCAGTCAATTCACTTGTTCTTCCATTCTTTGGCAGTTTTCCATTTTTTGTTTTTATTCTTTTTAAACAGAATGTCTACCAGTGACTTCATATAAATACTAGATGCCAGAACATAATGTGTGATAGACTCAGGCAGTGACAAATCAACATGCTAAACACCACTAGCTCTTTAGAATAAGAAAAATTGTCAAGGTACTTACTACTTATGACCTTCCATGTTTCTTGTTTTCTTCAGACACTTAAATAAAACAAGAAATTATCAGTAAATACAAAAATATTTGAAACATAATTTTCAAGTTAGACACTAGAAAACCTCTACCTTTTCACACAGAAAACTACTCTTAATAGCATGTTGTTTACCACGTTACGGCAGAAAACTTTTCAATCTGTGGACCAAATGCTTTCCTCATGTAACATACAATTCTCACTTAGATCCATGGCAAATACATTTAAGTGGTGTTGCTGATGGTGCCAACTATTATACGTTAGTAAATTTTCCAGGCGAAAGCAAATTTACCTGGCATAAATTCAGTGACTTTTGACGAGGCAAGCCAAAATTGTCCATGCTAGGCATCTTCCTCAGTTAAGTTTTTTCCCCAAAGTTTTAGCCACAACACAGTTCAGCTACTTTTTTTGCCCATGTCCCACTGATCTATTTTTTAAAAACACTAGGTGCATCACATCTTGAGCCACAGGTGTGAAATTTAACCACCAATTGGTTTTTCTATGAGGGACCTTCAGTTCCTGAAGATAGAATATGATTTGTATGCATTTGGACTTTAGATTTTTTAAGTTAATATCTCCAGCTTGGATACTCAAGTCTCCCACCATACTTTGAAGTGACCAGATGGCACGCACAGCACTTCCCACCAGTAACCGAGTGCACTCCTTCCAGGCCAAATTTAAAAGCAAAGCCAGAAACTCCTTCCAAACAACAAGCACCTGGCTTCCTCTCTGCTGCTTTCAGAGAGGACTCATCCTCCAGCATACAGCCGGCATGTGAATGGAGGCACTGCAGCGTGATCATATACAAGACCAAAAAGCAGGTGATCAGATGGTGCTGCTGGGAAACAGCCTCTGGTAAGACCAGGCACAGAAGAAACACACCAGCAGGTTGCACTAAGATATGAAGCTGATTGACTAAGAAAACAGTAACAGACAAAGCAGCTAGGAAGGTAATGGAGCTGAAACTGAACTTTGGCACTAATCTGGGTGAGAGAGAAGGGGATGCCATGGGGAAACGTGACACTGGAAACATGTCTAGCAAGGTGCTGCCTACAGACAGTGCAGTTACCACTGGAGTGGCAAAGGGACTGGAACAGATTGCAGGAACCCAAACCAGGGAATGCAAATAACCTGAGTGCTTCCTGCAACCGCAAAGCACGTGCACTTCCATTTGGAGCTGAATGGAGCCAAATCCCAGATTTCTGATTCGAACCTCTTGCAGCCAGCACCTGTGAAACTTCCTGGCAAAGTTCCATGAGGTGCTGCAAGATTGTATCAGAGCAGGAAATTTTCCTGAACTGGAATTTTTGTGAAGTGCTCATAAGTACTGCAGGAAAGACCATGAGAAAATTTGTAACTCTGTCTTCAGAGCAGAGTTTAAATGTAAAGGCCAATAGCCAAACAACAGACAAAGAGGAAGAAAAGACTGTTTCAGATTGTTGTTTGCATTATAGCACCACCAAGTCAGGCAATATACAGAATGGACAGCATCAGTCACGGCTTTGCTGTAGTTTCTAGAGCCATAAGGCACAGGCAACATTAACTCTAGTTTTCTAACACCTTTATCCTTGACTTCATTGTTTTAATACTGGTCCTCCTTAAGTCAACTGTGGGTGCATGCAAGTGAGATAAGAACAAATGATTTAGCTTGTATACACATCCATGACTCAGTTATTCAGCACCACACTTCGTTTGACAGGAAGCAAAGAACCTAGTCCACCTAGATGGAATAACACGCGTACTACGTGGAACAAAGTGTAAACAACCAACAGGTTTAAGGCACTGACCTTACACACTGTACACGTCCACCTGACTCTCCTGGAAACCAGATGAGAATAATGTTGATAACATACTGATGTTTTAGTTGTTGCTAAGCAGTCAAGGACTTTTCAGCTTCTCATACCGGCCTGCCACCCAGAAGGCTGGAGGTGCACAAGAAGCTGGGAGGGGGCACAGCCAGGACAGCTGACCCAAACTTGCCAAAGGGGTATTCCATACCACATGATGTCATGCTCAGCATATAAATGGGGGGGAGCTGGCTGTGGCACGGCTGCTGCTTGGGGACAGGCTAGGCATCGGTTGGTGGTGAGCAACTGTTTTTCATTTGCATCACTTGTCTTTCTTGGGTTTTATTTCTCTCTGGTTTTGTTATTTTCCTTTTCAAAACAATTAATTATTATTATATTATTTTATTTCAATTATTAAACTGTTCTTGTCTCAACCCACAGGCATTCTCACTTTTACTCTTCTGATTCTGTCCCCCATCCCACCAGGGGAGGGGAAGCGAGCAAGCATCTGTGTGGTGCTTAGTTGCTGGCTGGGGTTAAACCACGACAAGAAAATAAGGGTCATGGTGAAACAGTTCTCATTTGCAAGCATAGCTCACGCTCTTTCTTCCTAAACACCTGACCTTATATTTTGTTTCTGGGGCCTTCCTTGTTATACTCCTTTGAGTCCTACATAGTATCCCTATGTCCCTAAGATATTATTTGTGTGGATTTTTTAATTCCAAGTGGGGACTGTATAACAGCCATTAGGACCGTAATGTATGAAAATGAAGGCATGTCCCACTGTGTGACACAACAGCATCTGAGGTGTCTGAGGCTGCAAGGCCTGCTTGTGATAGTATAGGCTGGAAGGAAACAAAAGTGGAGTCTTACGTACACTGCCTGCTGGAAATGGCTCCTGGTATGTGGTAGCACCCAAAACATGCCAGGAGAAAGTTCCCAGAGAGCTCCAGGTGCTATAGACAAAAAACATGCCAGGGAGATTGCAGCAACTGAACAGCAGGAAAAAGCAAGAAACAGCCCAGTGATCAAGCTCAATCCCTGGGCCCATTTTATTTCCAGTACAGAGCTAGCTTTTGATCCTAAACAAGAACTCAGTTTCTACAGAGACAGCTTAGTAAGCAATGGCATTGAGTGAACAGAACTGTGGTTGCTCAAAAAGCATCAGATGACTTTTGATAAGGCTTGCAGTATTTCACCTACAATTTCCATCAAGAAATGTTCCTGGATCCCATTCATTCCAGATGCTGTTCAAGGAACATTCATAAAGAAACCAGTTATGCCTCAGAAGTCCCAGCTGAGTTTCATCTTTCTCAGTGACTGAGAACACTCTGGAAAATGTGGATGTTCAGTACTATTATACCAATCTTTTAGCTGTTAATTTAGACCACAAATGTGCGTTCAGTTTGGGTCCCACTGATCTCAACAGTACCCTAAATGATCTCCATTCACATAGACCTTGTTTCAAGTTAGATACGCTTGTGTAACATTTGCAGCATTGTAAACCAATTCATATTTCATGTTTCAGAATCACAGCTAAGCTCTACTGAAATGGAAACAGTATATATTAACATAGATACTAAAATCAGAAACAAAGGTAGAGGAACATAATAAAGGAATATTTACTTGAGCTGGATGTAGCTGACATGCTATTACAGGAATTCTCATGTTTGTATCTGAGTTCTAATACAAATGTATCAATTTTTAGCTTGTAATGTTGGGATTTTACTTTTAAGAAACATCCAGTCTTACTAGATAGGTCATATCCTTAACTGGGTTTTCAGGAGGAGCTCAGGACAACTGTGTGATCTTCATGGTCAACTTCCTCAAAGTACATAAACAGCCCATTTCTGTGGGCAGAAAGTTGAGCACCTTTGGCAGAAGGCCAGGACAGATGAATTTTAATGAACTCTGATGTAAAACTAATGCATGTAGAAGATGGAGGCAGGGACACGTTACTCAGGAGAATGCAAAAGCATTGCCTGAGTATGCAGGGATGGAGTTAGGGAAGTCAAAGTCACACTGGGGTTGAACCTAGCAAGGGATGCAATGGGCAGGCAACAAGAAGTGCTCTGTAAAAATAGTGGCACCAAAAAGCAGGCTAGGGAAGACACAGGCCAACTGTATGACAAAGAATATGGAAAGGCAGATATACATTTTTATCTTTGTTTTCACTGGAAGGTCTGCCCTGCAGCTCTCTAGTTCTCCGAGCCTACTGTCAGGGTCTGTGAGTGTGTATTGTTACCTGTATTACAGGAAGAGTGAGTTAAGAGATAAAATGGATCTTGGGAGTGCTGAGGGAACTGGCTTATGTCATTGCAACTATGTCCTCTATGTTTTCTTGGAGGTTATGGTGACCAAAAGAGGTGGCTGACGACTGAAGACAAACACCATATCCATCTTCAAAAAACAAAGAAAAGAGGATCAGGGAAACTTCAGGCCCACCAACTTCACCCTTAGTTCCTGCAAAGATCATGGAGAAAACTCTCTTGGAAAACACTCCCAGCCACATGAAAGACAAAAAGGTTCATGGGAACAACCAGCATGGATTTATTGAGGGCAAATCACACCACACTAACCCAACTGCCTTCTACCATGAGATAACTGCCTCTCATGAACGAGGGGAGATCAGTGGATGTTGTATGCTGATCTTAGCAATCCCTTTGACATGGTGTCCCATGGAATCCTTACAGCCTCTTGTGGATCCACATCTGGAGCAGCATCCAGTTGCGTGCTCTCCACACTAGAAAAACTGGCATACTGGAGTGGGTCTACCAGTCAGGATCTGGACCCCATATCATATTTGTTCAGCTAAGAGGCTGAACCACTAGGCTCAGAGGAGGCCTTATTGCTGACTACAACTACCTGATGAGAGGACGTAGAGCAAACAGTCAAAACTCTTCTCAAAGATGCACACTGGAAGGACAAGTGGCCGTGAACAGAAGCAGAAACATGTGAAATTCCAACTTGATATAAACAGGAAAATTTTCACCATGAGGACGGTCAAGCACTGGAACAAGCTGCCAGGTGAGGCAGCTTGTTCAAGAGTCTTTAATATTCCTGAAGATATTAAAGACTCTACTGAACACAGCCCCGAGCAACCTGCTCTAACTGGGCCTGGTCGAGCAGGAGGATGGCCTCTGTAATTTCAAGTGCTCCCTTCCAACCTATGCCGTTCTGTGAAAATTTGTACAATATAAAAGTATCTAAGACTGGAAAGCAGCAAGTTTGCTGCTACCATTCGTTTAATACAGAAGACTTTCCACAAGAACGGTGTAAATGGACAGCAGAGTAACATTGCACCATGACCACTGTAGCTACACAGAAAAACAAAAAACCCAACCAACCAACAAAAAGAATATAGCATGTTTTCTCTCTGAGTTATCTACAGTATTTTCAGCTTTCAGTCATATTGTTTGTTTTTATTCATAGCTGAAACTTTTAATATTAACAGTTTTCACATGTTGCTACATGTACAATGTAAATTGTCCCTGCAGTCATTTAACAGGGCCATAATTTATTATCTCTAACTTCATATGTCATTACTGTCTATTCCAAGTCCTGGAACCAAAGGGGGTTAAGACTGGTTCAGCTGTAACAAAGGACATTATTAAAAGCATCTGGGATAGCTGAAAGCAGTGAGATTTTTTTTAAAAATCCTAAAGTCATAAGTCTAGCCACAGAAAGTGAGAGATATGAATAAAAGGGGACTGGAAACAGGTCAGGGAAGTATCAAGGAATTAAAAGGAACACTTCATAACCATGTAACAAAGAATCCCTACAGTCGTGAAACACTGGCCCTGTGGCTGCAGAGACCAAGGAATAAGCACATAACCTTTGACTGCTTCAGGTTTTGAGCGCTGTAGGCCTTTGAAGAACAAGACATAAATGTCCCAAATAGAAGTAACAAGAGAGCTGCTCTGTCAGCGCCGACTACAATGGAAGCACATGACACTAACTAGAGTCCACCAATACCTTCCCTGAAAGCTGCAAACTAAAAATTAACCTATGTTATACACAAAAACAAGCTTAATTTGCCACAAGGAGTTGATATAAGGGACTTTTTTTTTTCTTTCTTCCCAGTGTATTAAGACTAAAAGAAAGTTCCAAGAAATAATATTATGATGACACTGATTAAAAAAAAAAATAGCATTCACCACCCCATTGGAAAGCATTTGTATCAGAAAGTTTCCATTATCTTGAATGATTAAACGTTACGCAACACTTATGATCTCTGTGACAGGCAGCCTTTATCTGAGCTAACAAAATGCAGGGATACTCTAGCTAAAAAGCAAACACCGGTGCTCTAGAGCACGCTAGGGAAAGCAGTCCTACATTACAGCTGACTGTACGCAAATCCACATTTATTGCTGCACAGTGCTGGATCTGAGGTTTCCTGAAGAAGCCCACACACAGGTCCAGTAATTTTGCGAGTGCTTCCCAGTGTTTTGAGACAGACAGATGTTACCTCAGTTTCAGCATTAAACCTGAGCTGGCCCTATTCATAACAAGTCTGCCCAGAACGCCGAAACATCCGTTTGCATATGGAACCAGCTGGGTTCATAATCCTGCTGACACCTTGAAAATCGTGATATGGCCCTCTGGCGGTGCCAACCAAGAAGCCTCAGCATCATGTTCCACAACCTCCCTGTTTGCACACTGACACCAGAGAGGACTGGCACAACGTATCAGCCTGGACACTGTGAAATACAGCCAAAGTGCTTCTAGACAGCCTGGCTTCAGAAGCGGTACAGCTGCATTCACACAGTGCTCTGCCACAGCTAACAAGACATGCTGGAACCAAGATGGCCCTGCAAAGAGCCAACTATGGCACCTTTGCATCTGTGGCAGAGCTTATCTGGGTTGTAGGCTATTTACCCACAAATTATTTCCACAGGTAGCCCAAATAGCTGGAATGCACACAGAACTACATAATATTTCTGGCATACTGCATCCTGCTTTCCTACTGAGATATTTTAGCAGCCATGAAGCTGGAATGAAACTTGATGGGAGGGCACCTTCATTAGCAAATGGCATTTCTGTCCCTATGGAAAATCCTCTGATTCTCTGTATTCTGCAAGCCCATTTGAACACACTATCTACATTTTGCTGTACAAACAGGAAAATGCTATCATGGTGTTTTGAGTGATTTAAACTCCAGCATACCCTAGGCTTACCTTCCAGCTTATGCTCTCTACAACACTTGTACATGCTTGCTTCTCTTTTTTAGCTTTATTATACCATACTTTGTTGCAGCATAATTTGCCTGGTTTCCCAAGAGCTGAACAACTATACAAGTATAACCTGAAGATTATTAATAAGAAAAAGACAGTACGAGGGCCTTCTCTCCAACAGCTAAATCGATAATAAACAATTCTGTATATCAATGTCACTCCGATAATTTTTCTTTTGAGTGAGCGTAAATATAAGAAGTGTCACGTGGCAAGGTGAAATTCAGATCTTAATGCTCTCCTAGGTTATGGGTAAATCAATTAAAAAAAAAAAAATAATCTTTTCCCCTAATTCAAGTATCTGTCCTTGGCTGAGCATTGGTTACACAGCTCTTACTGTGCTCTTAATAGCTTAGACAACAGATCTTATAGATGAAAGCAACCAGAGACAGCAACAGGCATCTTTTCAACTGTGAAAACTATCTAAAACAAACTCTTCATCTAATCACAACCTCTCAGAACCAAGAGTTGAGCTTGCCAAAAATGTTATAAATGTTGACTGACAAACCAAATTTCACATCCAAAGATGACCTACCATAGATATATATAGGAAGACAATAGATTGAACAACACATTCTTTTGAGATGCTTCCAGAAATAACAACAGGGAACTGAATGAGAGGCATAGCAGAATTCAGCAAGCCTTAGGTGAAAGTAATATGTTCATCAAAAAAGACACAGAAGAGTCTGCACATTCACTGATAGCACTGTCCTCTCCATTTACTATCCTTTCAAAGTAGCTAGTATGTTCTGAGGTTCTTCTAATCCCAGCAAACTCTCTGCCTCTTAAAAAATCCTGCAACTTATAAATTCATCTATGGCAGAATCATGCATTGCAGACTATTTACTTAATGTAACAGTGTTATTAAAATGAATACTCTTCCAAGAAACTTTTAATGCAGTAATAGTAGAGTGGTACTGAGTAACAAAAAATAAGAATTTTAAGGAGTTCTATCCATAAAAGATAAGAGAATTAGTTTCATTTATGTAAAATGTTCAGAAGGGAAGAAAATGTGCTTAGGTGAGGGAATCAATGCCATCTGCACGTCTTCCACAGCTCTTGGCTGACAACCTGTCTCCTCCACTCTGCTCCCTGGAAGCTGTGATCAAACTGAATCAAGTAAATGGGCCTCCAAACCAAGAAGCAGTCTCGCTGCAAGATGAAGATTCGGCAGGGCACAGTTATATCTTCTCTGGTCTGTCTACAGACATACAGACCCAACGAGTCAGGAGCTTCAAACCATGTTTCACTTTATTGCCTGAATAGAGCAGCCTATTGGTCTGAATTATCCATATTGTCAAGACAGGAAAAGAGTGAAAACTGAAGTCTGGTCTATATGGGCATTCTGCATTGAGATTATACACAGACTTACAAGTATTCCTACTCTAAGTACACGGATAGCCACCACTGTAACTCAGCTAAAATGAACCTAGAGTTTAAGTTATATCAATATGACAAGATTTAATTTTTCCTCTAAAGCTCTTAATGTTCATCATTGATATTCTAATCCTGCAGAATCATCCGTGCTTAGCTTTAAATCCAGAAGTATTTTCACTCTGCTAGACTACTCACTGATGCCTTTGTTTACTATTTCAAAAAGTTTTGCAGAATTGGTCTGCAAGTGCCGCATTAGCAGTTTCTTCCATCCACTACAACTTTTTGTCTATTCCTTTGTCTCAGACAGATCCACAGCTTTGCTAGTTACCCAGGGAAGCATGTATCTTACAGATCATCCACAACTCAGGAAAAGAAATACAGCAATCTTGTAAGGGAGCTGTATCAACAGAATTACTCTTTCAACCTATTTCAGGAGCTGACATCTAAAAAGAAGTTTCATACATTCTTAAAAGAAGCACAGGGTGAAACAGCATCTGTTATACTGTCAGGGACTCCTGATATATTCATACACCTGGGAGGTGCTGAGGGGCAAAGCAGCTCATGCTGTTTGACCGCAATTATCTAACTGTGGTGCTTAAACTACCATATAAGCCTCTCAATACTAAGCCCCTGTACAGATAGCGAATAGAACCATCAAAGAGCAACTCTGAGCACCTGAACTGTCCTCTGAACGAATGGAAATGATGATTTCTGCATGAAGCACCTGAACTACACAGCTAAATCATGCAGTAAGAGCACTTCTTTACTGCACTTCTTAGAACTGGGATTTCACAGTGGTCTGTTGAATTACTGGGGGGAAAAAAGATTCAGCAGCATACTGCGTAACACATTGCGCTTGGGACACAGCCACACCCCATATGCCCACTGGAACCAAATTTTTCCTTCACTGCAAGCACTTCTGGAACTAACATTTCTATACACAATTATTTCCATTTCCTTCTCCTCTCTGTCAAGGTTTATGAGACACCCAAGAAAAAAAGCTCATTTACTCCATTCAATTTATTAATTTGTCTTGGTCTTTCAAAGGATCAAAGAAAAAAAAAAAAGAAATATTAAAAACTAAATTCGACATGCAAAAAAACCCCCAACCACATATGCAAAACAACAGAAGCATCAGAGAAATTGGAGTCTGTTTTTCAAGGAGGTGTTTGAGCTGATAGAACACTCCCTTTCCCTTCTTTTTCAAGCTAGTCAATTGCCTGGAGAACAAACCACAGTAATACAAGTAGGTATCTTAAATGACTAAGATACTGTGATTAAGGACTTGCACCATTAGAAGCCATGTACAAGGTATGAAGGAATCTGGATGTTTTAAGTCTTCTTTCTAACATTTTGTAGCACGACCTAGGCACCTGTCTGCAAAGAGTACATCCAACAAAACAAGTAATACTACTGACATCATGATCTGTCTTTCACTGAATTTTACACTCACTCTTAATACACTCCATGCAGGGCAGATGACCAATAGCCACTGCAGAGAGTACTGGTAAGAGTTACTTTATTCCAAAACCAATGAACTTGCTTCTAATGCAGAATAATTATTTCAGAATACACACTTAATATAGGAAATTATTCTGCTTAATTTCCTGGTGTAGTCTAAACAGAGGATGATATCCAGGGTCCTATTTCTTATGTCTTTTATTTTTCTATTCCCAACTCTGATATGTACAATAGAAGACAGCGGCAGATAAACAGAGCAAATTTGCACATTGGAAATTTATTGCTCACTTATATCTAGAACTTAATGAGTATCAATCCATCCAAACTGCACTGTTTTTCAGTACTTCAGCAGTTAATTTTTAGCCAACGTGAAAAAGTGGAAATTTGGCACTATGTCACCACGTTCTTTTAAAACCTGTTTTTGCTCCCACGAAATGCAAGGACCAAGTCAACCGTTAGTATTCCTCTCGAAAAAACAATCTTGTGTCTATTCAGTACTATATGCCTGTCATATTGTTCCAAAGACTATCAAGTCATAAACTTACAGGCATAAGTCATCGCCTTTCTAGAGCATAACATGTATTGAAATGACACTCGGAACTGGGCTTTTTTTCGTTTTTTGAATGGTTGAATGACAAATTCCTAAAAATAGTGGTTTATCTCAAAACCACTGACAGGAACGGCACATATAATCATGACATAGTACATATAGTCTCAGAACAAGGTATTTCAAATAAATACTGGTAGACTCACAATTAGAAGACTGACGAGCAAACAGTAACACTTTCTGGATAAGTTAACTTGCATCTAAAACTTCATCATTTACATAAAGAGACAGATATTTAATTACACATAAAATTAATTATACATTTCTTTTTCAGCTGCTTATTGTGAAATAATATAAGAACAGCACATAGTATTAGTTTGCCCTCACGTAACATCTTTTACTTGACTACTAGTTTTCCACTTATGTTTGTGGAGAACACTGAGCAAATGTCCTTAGGAAAGAACCAGGTAAGTTTTGTTAAGTACTGTGTGTATTTTATGGAAGAACAATCTGAATGTAAATCGTTGAGTGGCAGGTCTAACCTCACTCTGCAAATGAGCAAAGCTGGGGATATATGCAATCCAGTACCGAATCTCATTCTAAATGCAGACTCGCTTCATTTCTCTGAAATGACTATCAAATTGTTTTGTAATACACATTTGTTCTCTTAGTTTAAAACGCAGTATTTTCAAACTTAGTAGCCAAATGCTATTAAAGAAAATGCCATATGGAACACCTGCTGTGCATAGATTATAAAAGACAATATGAAGATGGTTTTTGTGACACATTCTACCCTTAATCAGACTAGAGTCTTAATCTTAGGAAACCTTCCCTTTGTAGAACCTATGAGAAAAGCAGTGGATGCATAAAAAAAAATAAATCATTAAACCCTTTTCGCAGGTATATGATAATAAATATGAACAAATACGGTTTTAGAAGTTCAAACTAATGGCTCTCTTATTTAGATACCCTATTTGCTGACACTGTCAGCACTCTCAAGTTCCTGCCTCCCTCCCCCCTTTTCACCCATGCAGAAGCCAGGAAGCAATGCTATTATATCCGAGGGGAAACAATAGCAGGGGCGGGAACAGGGGAAAATAATTTTCTCTAGTTGCCCTCAGGAGATCATTTCACATCCATGGATAAGAGACTGGATTAACAAAACAGTTTTAGCATGCACAGCAACAACAATAAAGAGTGATCTTCTTTTACCACCCTTCGAGTAAACACCACGATCAATACAGGCTGTATATTCTTGACAGATGCACAGTCCAATAAACTTTCCTATTACTGTTCTCAGATCCTGCCATACCAGCCGACTGTCCCTAGAGCAGCAGTGATCCCTATGAAGCTACTCACAGGACGGGCCTGTTTCAGTGACTCAGAACAGACAGTTCCCAAGGTTGACGTAAGTGATTGCATAACCGGTCAAAATGCCCCTCGGTTTGCCATGGCTAACAATAGCCACCGGAAATACTACCGTTCAGACTATTATTACTAGCAACACATAAAAGGTCAAATGTTTCTATTGTTCTTGACTGCTGGGTTCTTCAATAATCTTTACTCCCCAGGCTTTTTTATTATTAATGCTACTGCATCAGGTGGCATAATTTTGCCTTCAGAGTGATTATATAGTTGAGAAGTGGCAAAACATCTTGAAGAATCAACTGCTTCAGAGCAACACTGTTGGAGGAGATGTTGAAAAGAGTATTAAAGAGTCTTCGAGGACATTTCTTGACTTTTAGTTTAGCTGAGATATTAGCACATTTTTTCCTGCCAACAGCTTTCAACACTAGTTTAAGAGTGAAAAGATATGTTATTATTCGTTTCTTCCAGAAAAGGTTACTTCAGAATTCATCAGAACAATTTAGCAGCCCTGTAGAGCATGGATAACAAAGAAGAACAGGCAAGATGGGTGGGCTTGAAACTCTGCTAAAGGGAAAAAACCCAACCCTGTAGTAGGGTTTAACAGGAATTTCACTTTGCACTACATGATTCCCTCCACACCCCAATAATACAATCTCGTGAAAGAAAAATGTTCAAGAAACCTTCCCCCTCCCATACTGTCATAACTGGTCTTCTTGAACCTGCAAGCTTTCAGTAATGTGCATATTTGAACCTCATCTCCCACAAACACAACCATTATCTAAAAAGCACTTAATTCTTCTTCAGTTAAGAAGTAAGCAAATTCCAATTACCAGCATCTAACTCTTGAGTATGACGTTATTTGAACCTTTCTGGAAATAACAATGTTTCACCCAGAAAGCTTTGACAGGAAAGAAACTTAAAAACTCCTTTAGACCAAGGTCTGACAGCATTTAACCGCCACATCACCTTCCAGTAGAGCTTGCCATAGGAAAAGCATGACTGGTTATACCAGTTATGGCAGTTCACTACACAAAAGATCTCTGTGGCTTTATGCTAAATTCCTTCTTCAGTGGCATTAACATAAATCCTAAATCATAAAGTTACTCAGTTTAAATCAACAGGCTACCCTATTCAAAGGGCAGTATAAAAAAATTGCTAATGTCTAAATGAGATGTTCCCAGACTTCATGTAAGTACCACTAAGAACTGGAACTCCTAGATAGCACTGTCAGGTGGAACTTGCACTCACTCCTTGGGAACCCTGGATAGACAAAGTGGGAAAAGAGTAGGATTACTGAAAAAATCAGATGAAAGACCATAACCAAACGCAGCCTGCACAACAGACTCCAAAACTCACCCTGCCAGTTTCCATGCCCAACACTTTGGAAAAGCGAACAAACACATTTTTTTTCCTTACAACAGCCTCACCAGACCAAAACATGAGAACCGTTTATTTCCAAGAAGTCTGCCCTGCAACAAGAGCCACAGCTGTTTTCTCAGATGCAAATTAAATAAAATCCATCCAGAAAACAAAAGAATGAGCATAGCAGAATGAAGCACGGGGGGAAGTGGGACACAACAAATAAGTGGTTCCTGGAAATAAACGGTCACCTTGGTTTAAAGCAAGGCTTGCAGGCAGGAACAAAATATTACAACCAACCAAACAAGAACAGCTCCAGCACCAAGCTTCCAAAATATCCACCCAATGTAACTTGGGGGTAGGGTGTTAAACGATGTGCCCCTGAGATTACCCAATTCAGTTCACATTTATAAATCTGAACTGAGGCAAAATTAAATTACTGTTTTAAGAGGGTCCATGCAGGACCTTGAGGCTATCAGCGCTACGCAAACCAGTGTGGAACAGAAGACTTATTTACATTTGGCGCTGAACATATACACAATGATAGCAACGAATAAAAGAGCACAGTGCCCTTCACCCTTTCCCTTTACTAAAAACTAACCTGATGTTTCAAGTAATTTTCTTTTTTTCCTTCTTCTAAATGACTAGAGCAGATAAACAACATCCATGTGCCAGGTGGATGGACGCAGATCAAATCTGATTGTCAAGACCAACCTTTCACAAAATATAAACTTTAAATGGGACGTTGGGG
>NW_009258383.1:5838350-5857149 GCF_000687185.1 Egretta garzetta
GGTCGCCTTTCCTTCTCCTTCCCCGGCCGCGCGGCGAGGGAGGCCTGAGGGGAAAGCGGTGGGAAAGTCTCCCCGGGTTTGGGCCCTTCCGGGGCTCCTCTCACCACCTCATCCAAAAGCCCAGGCCCTTCTCCTCAGCCCTAGCCTGCTGGGAACAGCAGGTGTCCCACCCCCAAGGAGCATCAAGGACATATTAAAAAGTTTTGGCTGCTGTGAATAGGCAGTTGTCATCAAGGAAGTGGAAACTTGGAGAAGAAGGCCCTTTGATGTCCTGGGCAGGTGGCAACGTCGAAGGGGATCAGGAGAGCGTTGGCTTTGAGCTCGGGTCAGAAATGCGTCATTTGGGATTTTGTGAGAGCTGGTTTGAGTAGAGTACTCGAGGTGTTTTTTAAGCTGATTTCAGAGCTTGAAATGAGGGGAGAAGTTCACAGGTGGCATTTGAAAACCATCTGTTGGATAGGTGGGAGGCAAAAGGAGAAATGGAGCAGCAAGATAAGGTGAAAAATTATCCCACCGGAATAGGGAGGTGTTAACTTCCCCTTATTGCATGTGAAGAGAGCAGCAGGTTAAGCACAACACAGGGAATGAAAGCAGGAGGGAAGGAGATGAGGTTGAGTGGATAGGGCCCAAGGAAGGAGTTGAAGAGTGGACTGGAGGGAACTCTAGAAAACGAAGAGGGAAGAGACAAGGGGAGGAGTGGAAAAGACGGTAATGGGGCATCATTTGCCGAACCTTGCAGAGGTCTGAAGTGCTCGTGTCACTGGGTGTTTCCATGAGGCGTAGCTGAGCCACTTCACTGGAAGTTGCACATCGAGGAGAGAAAATGCAAGATGTTTACAGCTACAGAGACTTTACTGTGAGACAGTAGCTCTGAAAAAGACCTGGGATCCTAATATGTTGGTAGCTAAGCATGCACTCCCAGAGCACTGAGGAAGAAGTCAAAAGGGATGATTTAATTAAAGGCTGTACAACCTGAGGAATTTCAGGTAAGATTTGGGAGGTTGTATAATTTCCCTATTTGGCACTGGTGTGACCACTAACAGCAGGTCATACCTGAGCGTGGTGTACATAGTGCAGGCGGCGTGCTGACAAACTGGAATGGGTTTATGGCAAGAAATACAAGATTGCTTTCCAGAACTGTAGAAACGCTAACAGGATAGTCTTTGTGTTTAAACACACTAACAGTGAGCAAATATTTTCATGGGAGACAAATCTCTTAATGGGGTCCTCAGTCTTGCAGAAAAAGTGTAACACTTCAGCAGCTGGAAGTTTGGCATACAGGGAACCTGGTGTTAGATGTCTCATTTACCTTCAGATGTTATACTGTAGATACTGTTAAGCTGTGTTGGTCATCTAGAGCTCTTTTCAGAGCAAATAAACCACACTCTAAAATGCACCTTTTTCTATCTGATTTATTTTAGTTTCTGATGAGATCAATCATTCTCTGGACATGAGTTGACTATGAGGGAGTAACTGGCTCAGGTATTACCCAATTAGTCAAATGAATTCCAGGTATTATTGGTTTTGAGGGGAAAAAATGTTCATGGAGTTACTTCTTACCTCTTGAAAGGGAAGCGGTGCTAATAAGTGACAAAAGGTGTCTCGCAGTGGATGAGGATCTGGGATTCCTTCAGCCAGATCTGGCATTGGTTTTTGGTAGTTTTTCTTCATAAGTGGACCTGAAGAACTCATTGTGTCTTTTAATGGCAGTTACATGCACAAATCTCCTAGAGGTAGGTGAAAAAAAATCTCGCAGCATGGGAAGGAAGTACTTTAACCGTTGCAGAAGCAGAACCAAGACACAAAGGGAGATTTTGTTTGGTAAATTTAAATGTATTCTTTTTCTTAGTTGCAGCAGGGTAAGGTAGGAGGGCAAATAGTCCTGAATAAACCTTGATTCTGAAAAGCATTATACTTTTGTAATCATGGAACTATTTTTATGCACAGTCATGTATGTGTGTGAGTATACCTAGGATCAGAGACCTAGGCTAGCTCATTTCTAGTTTACGTGAAGCCAGCATTCTGCAAGTTACAGACAACTTCCAGCATTGTCCACCATCATATCTTAAAGTGGTAGCTGATATTACTATATAACCTCAAAAAATCAGTTTTAAACCTTTATTCCTCACTATGGTGCAGGCATTTCTTAATCTTTTGTCATGTTTCATGTAGTTTATCACCAGACGTGAATGTTATAAATATAAGCAAGTGCCATCTGGTTGTTCTAGCACCTCTCTTATCTCCCATGCAGATATTTTTAGTGCAGCAGAGATACAGAAATGTAACTACAGAAAACAGTTATTGCAAGTGATGCACGGAATAAGGTGCACTTACTACTTTTCACAAACTGACTTCTTTGGCAAAGCTGACTGGATGCATGAAACACTCTGAAGCATGGTGCTACATTCATTGTGTTACTGACATTTTTTTCCCCCCTTTGGGCAAAGTGCTCTAGTTGCTTAAATCAACTAACCATTTGATCTACTGACCTTAAAAAAAAAAAATCCCGTTTTTGCTGGTTTATAGAACACCACTTCTTCTTGCAAACTGAAATTCTTTGGATGATATAATCAAAATTGCTGTAAGAGTCAAGTAAAGATAAAGTACAGCCCTCCAAGGTTTAACTATTAACCACACCACAGCTGGAAATGTCACATTTTATGGGCAGAAAACTGACTTTACCAGCCCTCAATCGCACAAACCTAGAGGTTTTGAAAGAGTGAGCTAGCAATAAATATTAGCCCTCTTCTTGCAAGATCTCTTCTGAGCCTTCTAATACACTTTGCCCCAGCTGCATTTAATTTGTGAAAGGACAAATAAAGATTGGAATCACATGTTGACTCAGTGAGACTCACCTTCCAGTTATGTTTACTGTATCACATTGCTACTACAGCATACTATGGGATGTGCTCCTCTTGTCACTTAATTTGGAACTTTCTCCTCCATTCTGTGCTACCTATATAATACAATTTTAACAAATGCGTGGAGTTTTGGGTTTTTTTCCCCAAACCTAGGTTATTACATTTCTTTAAGTAGTAAGACAGAAATTCAAATAAGAAAATGGAAAACCATCAGGAGGGGGGAGAGTAAACTAGAAATTCAAGTATTTTGGAAGCCAAGTGGTAGTGAGCTGTTTGTCAGTTGAAGCAATAGGAATGATAATCTTCCCTTTGTATATTGTTTCTCGAGATTTCTTAAGCTTTGCATGTACTGTAATTCTATCCCCCATTTAGATGTATCTGTGAATTAGTTACTTCAGAAATTTGCATGGTATCAGATATCCCAGAAACGACATTGAAGGTTTCTCATCTTCCCTGGACTGCGACAGTATTATTATTAATTGATGGTTGAACTCTGACACATTAAGATGTTTTTTAATCTTCCCTCTTTTTCTTGACCATGTAAGGAAGTAAAAACATTAGATGCTCCCCTTAAACTTCCTCCAGTCCCTCCCATGAATATTTTCAGTCTTTCATGTCCTCTCTGATCCATCTGCTAGTCTTCTATTTTTCTTGCCACACTGCTCCCAGTGTCTGGAACACCACTGCAGTTTATAAATGGCTTTCAACCTTTAATCTGTTTTCAAATTTCTTACCAAAATGTAGTTTAATAAATGTAGTTTAATAGTATTTAATTCTTCAGTTTGTGTTCTGCTGTTTTGTATTTATTTCTATAGTTAGATAATAAGCCTCTATGAGGCATCTAGTTTGTATTGTTTGTGTGACAGACCTGTAGATGAAAAGCCAGAGGAAAGTAGAGCATATTCTTTTGTGCATTGACGTTATGAAGTGAATGAGTAAATCCATACAGAATGGAAGAGACTCTAGAGAGTTAGATTCCTACAAGCAGATTAGTAAGAGGCTAACGTAGACCAATTCTAGTCATCAGTTGAGGAAATTACATGAATGTAAGGACTTCTTGGCCACTTGTGTCTATGATAAACATGATTGCAGCTCAGTGATGTGCTGAAAACCTTTAGCTGATTGGCAGCTTCAGAGATTTAATTAATGATTTATTTCTGCTTTCATAAGCTGGAAAATACATGCTAGGATATTGAAGTTGCTGAAACGACAGCCAGATGTGGAATTAGAGGGCTCCAGGTTGAAGTGGTGCTAACATCTCTGACCATCAAGGTAGGACCAACACTTTGCCAAATAGGAGTCAGCCTGTAATAATGACTTTCATGATGTTTAGTCAGTATTACTTTTCTATACTTCTGTGGACTTAAAATGAAACAGTTGTGAGCACATGGGCTTGCGTGGGTTTTTCTGCGTGCAGGATTGTTTTCACTCCCTATATTGTCCAAAGTCCTAACTTTTAATGCTGCTGTCCAAGTGGAGGTTAATACACTCTTGTTGGCAATTCATGATCAGAGAGCTGTGCAATGCTTCTCTTTCCTCTTGTCTGGTTGACACTGAACGTTGTTGTTATTGTACTTTCTTCCACTGCCCCACACTATTTTTCTCCCTTACTGTCATTATCAAACTCCTTGGATAGTCTTGCAAACAGCACAGAAAGTACTCTTTCCTGTCAAATACTTTTCATTTGAATGGCAGGGATGGAACATGCGGAGTGACCATCTATTTTTCATACCTGACCTTTTGAATCAAAAGAGCTGTGTTAGCTAATCCTTTGTTTAAATGGAGTTAGTGTTTGTGGAACTTCACCAGAGAATTAGCAAGCCATTCAAGAACCAGGTTTATCCTTAATGAAGACAAGTAGACAGTAGGAAGATGAGAACTGGCATGTTGGCAATTTGCACTGATTTTCATCTGAGAACAATAATTTTAAAAAACCCTCCTTTTTTTAGGTATTTACTTGAGAATATTAAATGCACACACAACCTGCAGTCATCAG
The DNA here is from genome assembly GCF_000687185.1 of Egretta garzetta. Lineage (NCBI taxonomy): Eukaryota > Metazoa > Chordata > Aves > Pelecaniformes > Ardeidae > Egretta > Egretta garzetta. Next base: position 5,843,208 of record NW_009258383.1, read on the forward strand.
TTGTATTTTGAAATGCAGATATACTTGAATTGAGGTTATCTTTGTCTACTGTAGACTTGGGTAAGCAATCCAGCCCCTGCAGTATGCTATAAATTTATTTTATTATAGTCTGCAACAGTATTGTTGAATAATCCCAGCACAAGCCCAAACCCTGTATTTTTGGCCACTATACATACATGTTGCAAATAGTAATTTGTTTCCCAAATTGATGCTTACAGTCTGAAAGAAAATGCAAAATGGGAGAGAGACAACAAGGATCATTGTTTCAGCTTGGTAAATGAGAAATTGGGGTACAAACAGATACAATGATTTGTCAGAAAGCCTATGGCAGAGCTGGCCAAGGGTTCTTACGTTGATTTACCATTGCCTTTAACCATCCAATTTTCCTTCCAATGTTTACAGAGGCTAGAAATTCGTAAGATGTGCTTGCCTTTTCCACAAGGTTTGGGACAAGAAGGGAGCAGGGTACTAACAGAAACTGTGTTTAGTAAATGAAACTTCTTGGGAGGAGGTTGCATCATCAAAATTGTTCTTCACTGAATAGATTTGCATGGTGGTAATACGAACCGAATGGCACATTTTCTCTTAAGTAAAATTCTTCAGAAGACAATAATATAGTAAATACTGGCTGAAGCTCCTGGATGTTGCCATGTTCTCTTTGATATGTTCTTAAGAGTAGTTCCATCTAAAAAATAAAATCTTCTAACAATGATATTATTAAAATATTCTTGCCCATTAAGAATATGAGTCACCTCATTTTTAAAGCTCTCCTTGGAGATATTTCATATGTTAGGAGGATGAAAGTCTATTAAAACAAATCTAACGGCTTTTCTGCTGTGAAATGTAGACACTGCTTATTCTCAGAAGTGTGAGAATAATTCTACTATGTCAAAAAATAAATCTTGTAGTGTATTAACTATTGCAAGCAACTACAGAGATTGATTTATGTTGAACTACTCATGCATCATATAAACACTTCTATATTAAAATATATACTTACTGAATTTTCTGAAGGTATGCTCCTTAATAGATCCTTGTTACCAAGTAATACTATGGCTTGGTGTCTCAGGTTCCTACTGAGCACTCTCAACAATCCAAACTGTAGATAATTTAATATATTTGATTTTTTCCAAAACATGTTAATGTTCAGTTTTGTAAAGTATTCTGATATTTGCTTGAAAAGAAACTAAAATGAAGTCGTTGTGCTTGATAAACCTTTGTCACATGTGCCAAAGAAATCTTAGTGATAAAATGGAAGTAAAACCAAGCATCATCGTGTAAATAATCGGAGATTTCAACAGGTTGAATCAGATCTTCCAGTGCTGTATAATCTCTTTGCCCTCCAAGGTAATCTGATCTGGCTGTCCCAAGTTAACCACCTTGAGACAGAAGATATTTTTCAGTTCCTTATGGCATAAGGACTTTATGTTATTTTTACAGTCCAATAGAAAAAACGTGGCATGGCTTGAAATTGAGGAGCAGAACATCGGTGCTGTTTCAACTTCTAATATCCTGAGATCTATCTGAGGGAAATATCTTTACCAATCATTTTCTTTTTTCTTTTTTTTTTTAGTTGCCCCAACAGGAGTCGTGGAGGCTGCTATTCTGAAAATACTGTTTAGTCCAACTTCAATACATCTTTGCAGTTGAAAAACAAACCACTTCATTTTCTGAAGTGTAAGGCAGATTTTTTTTTTTTAAAGTGATGGGAAATGTCAATTATTATTGAAAATTCTATTTTCTAACCCTTTTCATACTATGCTTTTGAAAAGCACTTCACCTCACGATAGGAATATTATTGAGCTGAACCAAGGAAAAAAGGTTGAAGTGTTCTTTAAAACAGAGAAAGTATTTGTTCTTCAAAATACTGCTGCATCTCTCATTCTGCAATGACTTTTTTCTCCTCCTCTTTTGGGAACAGCATGGATCATTTGTCCCAGGATACAATCTGTACTCTAACAGAGATTCAGTATTTTCTGTTTGTGCTGTTCCTTTTTCCTATCACATATATGTATATTCCACGTAACTAAAGATGAGTAGGTTTCCTGCATGTTGCGCATGAGACTATCTTCGGTTTGATTCTATGAGAAGTGTTTTGATAGCCTCAGAACATTTAACAAAGGTGAAAGTGTTGTGGGCAATGAAACCATTTTGCTCACTAGGTTGATGTGCTGTTGCTCAGCTCATTCCTGAAAAAAAAGAGAGGTCAATGTTTACTTGGAACATACATAAAATCTTGAGATTCAGCTTCTCTCCTAATGCAGGGTTTGAAAAAGGCTCTTAAACTCCACAGATACAGTAAGAAGACTTTAAATATCCATGTAATTTTTGAGAAATCATATTATGTTGTTTATTTTGAAAGCACACTAGATTGATTATTTGTCATTTTGAGTTATCAAAAACATGGATCATCTTAATGCTTTTAGAGATAAAGCCTGCTAAAATTTGCTGTTTTCTCATTATCAGCTCAGTGATTTATACCACAATAGTTTACTGTGCTGAACTGCTGCAGTGAAAGATCTGTCAGCTTTTCTATTATCACATCCTTTTTGGAGAGGATCTGAATTCGTTCATTTCAATTCCCATCAGGATAAAACTTGGCTTATAATACATATTATTGGTAGTTTTAAATTCGTTTGCAATTGGAAATGCAAAATATGTCATATTCTCACAGCTCTATTTCTAATCTGTTGCTTCTGTAGCAAAAGAATTCACTAGGCTGAATTCTGGAAAACAAAATATTCAGTGCTAGACTGTTCCTTTCAGCATGGCCTTGATCCATGAATGATGTGCAGTCTGTGCAGCTCAAAGACATTGTGCCTTTGAGAGACTCTCTGGTGTGTTACCATCTTGCTTTCCTCTGGTCTGCACCAACAGCTGATTTTGAGTTCCCCTATAAGAGGTGGTGCCTGTGCAATGTAAAGAAGAGAGAGCTCAATCTATCCTCCTTCCTAAGGAATCTGAGTGGTGAAAAATATGGTATTTCCTATTTCTGCACACTGGAATACAAGATCTAAGTAGCCTGCTCATTGCTGCAAAGGCAAACCTTTTACATGCCTAGCTGTTCTGATAGAGGAGCACAACCCCAGTGTTATCTTTCCTTTTTGAAAATGCAATTAACAGTTTTTCAGCTAGCTATGTATTTTTTTGTATTTGTCAGTATATGTCACAGGATGAACAAGTAATAAACCAGTGCAAAATGTCACTGAATGGGTTCATTGTGTCTAAGTAAGAATTTAGAATTTGAGACCCTTAAAAGTTGTTTTCAGGAACTACAGGTCTTTCAGTGACTGCTGGTCCAAGCTCCTGTAGTCCTCCTGTTTGTCATTTTAGAATCTCAGGCCCAGTGAGCTCAGTTCTGTCCCTTAGCAATGTTTTTTCCATAAATTCCTTAAAACCGAAATGAATGCAATCTAAATGATCTAAGCCAAACATTAATACTGTAACTCAGACTAAACCAAGATACATTTATGATGCCTATAACCTCATGTCTCAGGTTAACATTTCTCTTTTGAACCAGGAAAAACAATGCAGAACCAAATATTTGAGTAATGTTGAGGACATTGATTCAGCTATTTAGCCGTAACAAACATACACATATGGCCAATAAAAAAACCCCCATTAAACCCCTCCTTTCTTCCTATTGGTTTTATACCTACCTTTATAAAGTTTTTTTGAGAGCTACAGAAGAACGTGTGCAATCATCAGTATCTTTACTGGCATTTGTTGGCAAGATCTGCTTGCAGGCCTCCTAAATGCCTGTGCCTCGTGGCAGAATCGTGGGGAGGGAAGTGTTACCCATGGTAGGGAAATGCTGAGATACGAACCACTCGGGAATGCTGAACATACGCAAGCTCATTGGACAGGATGGGGTGCTAGCTGATGTCATGGAGAGGGTGCTATCATCCTGGGGAGGCTGGGAGGACTGGGGGAGATTGCTGATGGCTGGAGAAAGGCAAATACCACGCCTGTGTTTAATAAGGGCCATCAAGGTGATCAGGGAGGTGCAGCCTGCTCAGCCTGGCCTCAGTCTTTGGAAAGACTGCGGAACAAATCTGTTTGGAGGCCATTTTCAGGCACTTGAAGGAAAAGGATATAATAAGGAACAACTGGCATGGATTTGCTAGGGATAAATCATTGCTGAGGAATTTGATAGCTTTTTGTGATGAAATAATTGGCCCTGTTAGTAACTGGGAGAGAACGATAGTTGTCGTATGTCTTTACTTTAGTAAGCTTATCTCAAAGTCTGCCATAGCATCCTTATGGCCAAATTAGAGAGAGAGATGGATTAGAAGGCGGCTGGAAAACTGGCTTAATCACTAGGCTCAGAGAGTCAGTGGTTTAAAGTGGCTTAAAGTTCACGTAGCCACTAGTGTAGCTCTTCTGAGGTTGATCCTGGGCTAACATTGTTTCATGTTGTCCTGGTGGGTTTGGGTGGGATAGAGTTAATTTTCTTCCAGTAGCTGGCATAGTGCTGTGTTTTGGATTTAGGATGAGAATAATGTTGATAACACACTGATGTTTTAGTTGTTGCTAAGTAGTGCTTACACTAGTCAAGGACTTCTCAGCTTCTGATACGGCCCTGCCAGCGAGGAGGCTGGAGGTGCACAAGAAGCTGGGAGGGGACACAGCCAGGACAGCTGACCCCAACTGGCCAGAGGGATATTCCACACCATATCACATCACGCTGAACAAAAAAAAAAACAAACCAAAACTGAAGAGAATTGGCCAGGGTTCAGCCGCCGCTTGGGAACTGACTGGGCATCAGCCAGTGGGTGGTGAGCAATTGCATTGTGCATCACTTGTTTTGTATATTCTTTCATCATTATTATTATTTTCCATTCCTTTTCTGTCCTATTAAATTGTCTTTATCTCAACCCATGAGTTTTACCTTTTTTCTGATTCTCTCCCTTTCAGGGAGCGAGCGAACAGCTGCATGCTGTTTAGCTGCCAGGTGGGGTTAAACCACAACAAACATCTTCATTAATAGCCTGGATGATAGGGTGGAACACCCTCAGCAACTTCGTGGCTGCCACCAAATTGGAGGAAACAGCTGATACACTTGCAGGCAAAGCTGCCATACAGGAGCATCTTGAAAGGCTGGAGAAAGGGGGTGATGTGCTGCTTAACATGCGTGTGTCTTAACTAGTAGCTGCATATACATAGACTTACCTTAGGACAGATATTATACAGGAAATGTCTATTATCTATTCTGTAGTATGATTTAATTATGATGAAGTGCTTTAAGTGTAGGAACATTATTCCTGTTTAATGGAACTATTAATCAGTGATATGGTTCAAATCTCTGAACACCACTATGCCCTGTCTGGCACTCAAGATATGAAGCAGAACAACTACCACAAAATGCATCCTAAAATGGCCGTGCTGCACCCAGGTATAGTCAGATTTGATAGACAGGTTTTCAAAGAGCAGTAAGGTAAATGTCTTTCTCCAACTTCAGTCATGAAGCGGGATTTTACTTCTAATGGTACAATCGCATCAAGTGGGTACAGCCTTTGTAGAAAATAGCACAAATTTACCTTTATATCATGCTGCTCAAAAGCATAGAACAAATTTTAGCACAAAAATACATATATTTCAGTGTTGTAGAAATGAGTAAACACTGCTACTTGCTCCCTCTTTCATCACATCAAAGCCAAATTCTTCTATTACATTGCTGTAAGCATGAAATGAATGAACTTAAGAGTTTCAGGCATATGTTTCTAACTGAAGCCAGAATTTGACCCAAGAAGCTAGAATAATCAAACAACAAAACAGTCAAAAGACAGTCAGTGATCCTTAATGTGTCAAGCAAGTGTAGCTGTTATGTGGAGAATCACAAAGAGGGCAGGATGTCTTTCTCTTATAAAGCTTATACTCGAAGTTCAGTAGAAAATGATTGAAAGAAGTCCTGATATAATCTTCAGAACACCTGAAGATTAGGTACTCTGTTGTGGCATTACAGCCAGCCTATCCTTGTAACATGAATTTTCATTTGTTCCAAATTAACTTCTGTGACTGAGGAAGGAGACTCCGTAAGTCCCGTGTTGCCAAGAAGAAATAATACTGTTTTGTAGTGAGGAAATGGTTGCTTTGTATGGCTAGTTCTCTCCACCTTTTCTGAGAAAAAAAGAGGCTCATTTAATTGCAACATCTAAAAGCGTTCCTTTCTATTTCATCATGCAAATATGGACTTACTATTCTGGCCTTGTTTAAACTTATTATCTTGTGTACTTTTCTAGAAAGATATCATTCTCTAACCCTATCACTAGAAAGCATTAGTAGATCTGTGTGAATGAATTATTCAATTTTCTGCATATTGGCTCTTTGAACAAAAGTAGGCTATGAGTATTTTGCATTAACATAGACTTACATTATAGTAAACCTTGATCTAAAATGGCAAACATCTCATCTTAGGTGTTTTCAATGCAGATTTAATCAATTATAGCCATTTTTTCCTGTGGTTGGTATTCATTAGTGGAGCTCATAATTTCCAAACTCCAGTCTGCTGAAAATAATGAAATTAGATCGACAGAGTTGTGTTTAATGGCTTGTGTTATGCAGCTCATCTGAAAGAGCTCTAAATGTACATTTTCATAAGGTCTGCATTACTCAACTCATTGACCAGAGTGTGGTGATGAGCTAATGCTGTTATTTTTAGTTCCTGCAGGTTTTATCCAAGGCGTTTTGGAGATAAAGAGCTAGAAGGAACGACTGCACTGAACAGGACAGCAGGATGCATTATGAATGACTTTTAAGTTCTGTTTTTCAGGAATGGAAGTTAGTCAGACTTGAGTAGTGTTGTAACTGCAATTTCCTCATTTTAACGACTCCAGTCTGTAGCCTTGGGAATATGCCCATTTTCACATTTTAACAGACTCTGCCCCTTGGCTAAAGGAGCAAAGAAATTGCAGTACTGGACGAGACCTGTATGCTTTCCTGTGTCTAACGATGGCCAGCACTAGGGGAGGAAGCAAAAAGCTGTACAGGAACTAGCTGCAGGTCACATAAAGATCTGAGCATGATCCCTCAATTTAAGACCATAACCATAAAGTTTTCTTACTTCTACCTGTTTGTTACTCATATTGACCATTATAACCCTGATATCACTAGTATGTAGACCTGGTTAGGATTACAAGGAGGTAGAATCGAAGGGCCTTTACTGTAACTCTTTCATTCATTTCCTTTCTAAGAAAAGCAGTATCAGTATTTTCAGTCTCCCTTTATAAAAATCCTTCTGTCTTTTATTTCTTCCATTCTTCTCTGAATCCCCTGTAACTCTGCAGTGGTCTTCTTGAGACACTGTGTATGATCAGGTGCACACCCAGTGCGGAGAGAGGGCTATTTCTGTGGCTTATTTTACAGCCTTCTGATATGTTGGTGATTTTTCTCTAGCTCTTTCCTCACACCACCTGCCAGTTTGTCTGGTTTTGTGAGAAGAGATGCAAATTAAACAGAAGCTTTTTCCCCTTACCATAAAAGTCACTTTTACCTTTTTCACCTTTATTAACATTGTGCTGTAAGAGTACCTGTTTGTCTACTTTGGTCACAATTCCTTAAACTTCCCCATCACCTTCTCTGGACTTCATTAATTGTAACTGTGTTTCCAAAATGTAAAACCCATGTAATTTTTAGGTTGACCACAGAGTCGTAGAGGAGTACTGAGTTTTAGTCCAGTGCTTTGGGTTCTCGTATGCAAAGTACCAGACAGAGAAAATGGAAAATGATGACGTTATAAAAATAATTAGCTGTGTTCCATTTCTTGTTGGAATTTTTTAGTTCAGAGGCGATTGTGACTGGTCCAAAGGAAACCTGGTTTCTTAACATTGTCTTTGCTCTTGCTAGTTTTGTGTTTATAAAGACATTTGAAATTTACAAAACCTGGTTGAGTGCCTCTTAATGAACCCTGTTGGCTCAGGTCCAAACTGTTTTAAATAATTAGAAAAGTAAATATGGGGCACGCAGGATATTTTCAAAGGCACAAAGGACAGTTAGGTAACCAGCTCCCAGGACAAATCCAAGGCTCTCTGCAGTTTGTGCTGTTGAAAGAGCCCCATACCTACATAATTCTGCACAAGTTGAAAAATCTGGTCCATAGATACTGGCATCTTTCTGCAGACTAAATCTTGACAAACATCTAATTTAAAAAAGAACAAGAAGAGTGAAGAAGAGAGCTGGCGCAATAGATTGTGTCAAGATGTAAGATTCATGATTACAGTGCAGGAAATGGCACCAGATTATGAGAGATCTTCAGCCTGAAATGATGTAGCAAAAGTCTCTAGGCAGCTGGTTAAAGAGACCTATTAGCAAGTCCCTGAATTTCTCCAGGCCTTCTGTGTTATCTTATGTTGAGCATTTTCAGCTGATGAGACCAAGTGAGTGTAAGACGGTGACTTTAATTTTTCTTTTGATGAACAGTAGGAAGTGCTAGTAATTGTCAGTTGGTACTCCGTAGCATCAGCCCAGCAAAACCAGTTTCTTTGGATATGTCTAGAAAACACAGTGGAGCTTACTAGAAACGCCCAGTCTCGTACTGGCCTGCGCTTGTATGCAAACTCTGTGTAGTGCACCAAGCTGAGAGCTGTTTGGTGGTGTCTGGCTGTGCTGTCACCCGGTAGACACGGCCTTGCTTCCAAGCTAATAAAAGAAGACAAGTTAACACAGAGGCAGCATTTTGATAGCATCTTGATAATGCTGTGGTTCCCTTGCTACTTAGCTATGCTGCTGCCTCTGTGTTCACAGTCTTCGGACTGCATGGTGTAAATATGCCCAAAGAGTAGTTAGAATTTATACATTTATCATCTAATTCATTAGTATGTTGCCAACATGATAGAAAAATATTTTCTCTTCACCAGAATCGCCTATCAACTTTCTTCTATTCTGGTCTTATATCGTGTAGAAATCCAAACCACATTACAACCTGCATAATAAGAAACCCACGTATGTTTTAGTGTCATTGAAATCAATGTTAAAATATGACAATTAATTAACTCCTCTATTACAAACAGTAATTTCCTGCATGAAATCTCAGTGTGACTGGATTTTGAAGTTATTTCTTTAAAAATGAAACATATTAAAACCTGGTTCTTTCATTACATAAAGGGAACTGAAAGGGAAACTTGGACAAAACTTGCCTGTTTTCAGGAAATGTTTAATGTAACTTTATAAAAAAAAATAATTATAAGATCAGTAAAGTACGAGTTGGATGGGCTTGCTTATATGACCAAATTGTAAAGCTATTTTCAGTGAGTTGACATTTGCCATGGTATCTATGATTTATTAATAATGTTGTATTTGTTAGCAGAGTAACTGCAGTGCTTGAGCACTCAGACATCCTGACAATATATAGTCTCTTCTGTGTAAACACAATGTAAATAAAATGGAAGGCAATCTCTGTCTCTAAATAATCTTAACAGGCAAGACAGAAAAAGGATAGCAGAAAATAAACAGAATTATAGTGAGAGGAAGTGACTTACCTGTGGTCATATCATACATGAGTGAGAAGGCAGAAAATAGAAGGCAAGTCTCTCAAGCCTCAGCCAGCTGAGTCTCAGTCTTGTTTGTTAGTCTAATCTGTCTCTCACATACTTCTTGATCCCACCTAACTGCAATGTCCACTGATCAAAATTTAACAGCTCAATTTTAAAGGCTATTTTTAGTACTTGGGGTTGCACAGGAAAACTTCCAAATTCACAGAGCTGCAGATTTACTAAGGAGGCACTTAACACACAGGGTTAAAGAAGCCCAAGCTAAGCAGCCGAAACTGGTGTTAGGCTGGACACAGCCCAAGTAGGTTTTTAGCTGGGCAGCCAAAGGGACTTGCCTCAAAATTGACTGCACATTCAGGGACTGATACATCAATTTCATGCAGTTGTCTGTCTAAAGATAGATAGGAATGGAAAATAAAAATAACTAGAGAGCAAGGGGAACTGTGAATCTAGTCCTGGGTGGAAGTCCTATGAGAGAGAAGGAAGCTTATTTTGAGCAGACTATTAGGTGGAAATCCAGACTTGAAAATTTGTAAGTGGGAAACCCTTCCAATATATATTCATACTGGCTTCTGAGAAATATGTGTATGTTCTTTCTATGCATTTGCTATAAAAAAGTATGAGATCATAGAAATAACCTGAGTCACATATTACATTTCTTTTTCAAATGGAAACAAGATGGCTTGGGTATTGACTAACATTTGAAGGCTTTTGTAGTTGAAGCAGATTAAAGGGTTTTAAGGTATGGGACCCAAAGGACACTTTCATATGAGGATAGGCCAAAAAATGATTTGGGGACCTCAGAAGAAATAACTACAAGTCCCTACATTAAATTATGGCATGACTTAACGCAGATAAGAAAATGAAGAGTAAGGAGTCTTCCATGGACACATTTTTGCTCTGTTCCTTGCAGGTGCTTCCCGTGGGTTAGACTGTACTGGGGGGGGAGCGGGTTTAAAAGGTCATCAGAAAAGAACATCAGAAATAAAGAGGGTTGGGTGCTGCACCCCTCAGAGTGACTGGCAGCACCCCTGGAAATTCAGAGTGCTGTGGAAATTGCAGCATAGCAGGAGATAAGGAGCCTTTCAGAAACTAAATTGGACAAGGACTGGGCTTTTTTTCACCCTTAGCATACAGAGTGTGTTACAGCACTTTGTCATTATAAAGCCGTATCTTAAAAGTTATATTCCATGCATTTTTAATAAAGGAAACACTATATTTTGGTTGCATGTTGTGACACAGCAGAGTGATCACTGGCCTTACAAAATGCTACCTGTGTGATGTGGATGTGCTGAATGAAAGCACCATTCATTCTCATTTCACCAGTTAGAATTTGGTATGAGGAAAATAAATGTGTTTGTTTCTCAAGCGAATGCCTTGAAAATAGGCATGCATATAAATGTGAAGGAAGCATAAAGGTATCATGGACACCGTTTCCCTTTTGGAGAAAAACATCACATGTGAAATGTGACTGCCAGTTCAGAGGAATTGCTGTTTAGCTTCTGCCTAGAAATACTGACATATTAATTGAATTTCTCATCAGGAAGTTGTTCCAGTCTCCTCATTCACCTCGTTATAATCCATCTGATGCAGCAGTTGCTATGGTAACAGCTGTTTCAACATTTTAACCTACATAAATATCACTGGATATAGACTTCTTTGATAACACGGTTAACTTGTGTAACTGTTACTCCTCAGAAGAAAATTACTGTCAATGTTAATAATCGGATCAAACAAATCTGCAAGAATTTGCTTGTGAGCCAGGGAGAGGCTGGTTGTATAAAGCAAGGCTGACACCTGCCGGCTCTTTCTCTCGGATACAAATGTGTTTTCTGCATGCGGGACACGTCCAGCTTTATTTAAAATAGTCTTTTTAATTCTCCCTGCATCGGGAGAGTTTTGGTTTTCTAGCATTGTCCCCTAGTTCTTATTTTATCCTTTTTTCTGCAGGTTGTGAACAATTCTTCTGGAGGGCTTATAGCTCGTATTATGAAATGTAGGCATATCCGTAGTAAAAACATGCTCAGAATCGGGGCTTCTGATTCTAACTTCCCAGATTGCTCATGCATAAAGTTTGACATTTAGGACAAATTCAGTGGCGCAAATTGGCTACTTAGGCATGCTGATGGACTCACTGATTCCAGGGTGAAACAGGCTTTTTATATTCCTTTTAAAATACCCTTTGCGATTTTTTGAGGCAGAGAATGAATGAGTATGTAACAAATAATCTCCTCCAGGCAGAGCTTATGTCTTATTAAGCATCATGCATATGGCCAGTGCTTTAAAGTACCATAAAAAAAATCCAGGAACAGGACACGCATAAATCCTGTATGATGCCTATTCTCCCGACACTAGCAAGGGCACAGCATTATCATGGGGGAACTGCAGGTGCACTGCAGCGCTGGTAATTCCTGAAAGCGTCGTGCCTGTCAGCAATCAAGGGCAGACGGAAAGTCCCCATGTCATGGAAAGGATTTCTCCAATGACAAGTAGTTTGTACATCTCCTTTGTGGGGGTATAGCATAAACTCCCTCTGTTTAGTTTGGTAGCTAATGTGAGAGAAAGAGAGCAGAGCTTTAACTGCCCTCCCTTCTGCTCCACTTTCCTTTGAAAAGTGTTCTGCTGCTGGCATTATTAACTCTGAAACTCCCTGTACAGCTGTGGACTGCAAGGACTGGCTCTCCTATGCAACCATGGAAGAGGCACAAAGGTTTCCTTGTGACCACTCGTTCTTTTTGTGTCCCCACAAAAGGCCAGTCACAATGTAGTATGCTGTTAATAGCTGAAGCACAAGATGTGGTAATGTAAATGAAGCCTGAGCAGCTGAAGCTAAGGTTTGGGGGAAACTGGCGCCTAAATGACTGTGCTTTATCTTTCTTATTGAGTCACTGCCACATGACTCTTTTGGCTTAATCCCTTCATAGCGTTTTATGCAGAGGCACTCCGTTGAGATGCTTAAACACAAATTCATTATATGCCATGTATGCTCAGATGTCCTTGCATGTGAATATGGCTTTGTTATTACTCTGTCCTCAAGTATGTATTTCACCTGCCTATGTGAATACCGAGGTATTTTGGCAACGTGCTTCATTGTGGGGCTGTACCTCCTACTCCTTGAGCTAACATTATGCTCTTCTCATTAAATGTATGAAACTGCACTTTTTGGTTTAATAAGGGGTTATTAAGGGTGCGCGAAATATCAATGTGGAAGCAAAGAAACTGAGCATCACTGAAGCTGTACGTGCACTAGAGATGCAAAGAGCTCTGGCTTTTCAAAGAGAGGAGAGTCGGGGCCAGGGAGGGCTGAGAAGTGTGTGGATGCCATGAATGTCCCTTCTGTTTGTTAGCTCTGCAGTGGTGTCAAAGAAGCTCCTATCTGTGACAGGCAGACCGGACAGACAGCATTGTTTTTGCTGGTTTTATTCCTGCCTCATCTTCCATTTGAGGTTCATAGATCCCAGTGTCAGGATAAAGCAGGACTACGTAAGTGGTCTCACGGGTCCTGCTCTTCTAGGGTTCAGGAGTCCAGGATGTGAGTACTAAATGTAAATCACATTTTGCTGGCAAGGACTCTCAGATCAAAGTGAAAGGTGAAATTTTTTTTCTTAGGATGGAAGTAAGCCACTGTGAAGATTCTAACCTATTTCTAGATGCAAAATATGTGGCCCTCTGTAGAGTTCCTAATTTGTGTTCTTTTCTGTGACAGCTTGCCAAGGTGAGGGAACAGTAGTGGTACAGGCTGATGCTATAGAGGCTGTGAAAAAAGAAGAAAGTCAGTCTTGTTGGTGCTGTGCAAAAATCCCTGTAAGTTCATCATAGACTCATAGAATTATAAAATCGTTTAGGTTGGAAAAGACCTTTAAGTCCAACTGTTCACTTAACACTGCCTTCCCACCACTAAACCATGTCCTTGAGCACCTCGTCTACCCATCTTTTAAATACCTCCAGGGATAGGGACTCAACCACTTCCCTGGGCAGCCCATTCCAATGCTTGACAACCCTTTCAGTGAAAAAGATTTTTTTAATGTCCAAAATTTTTCCTAATGTCCATGTCATCACCTGCCATTGCAGAACTGTACTGTTTGAGGACACCTGACAACCTCACCATGTTGGTTTTTATTTTCTGGCAAAGAATTTCAGTTCCCTACCTGATACATGCTGCTAGGCTGGATGTCTCTGACTCCTGAAGTGGAGAGCTACTGGACAGAAGCATCTGGGTGATGAGAACCACAGTACATTAATATTGTTACAGGGGTGTGAGCATGTGAGGCATGGTCTTATGTCGCTGAAATTGTCGATCTCATTGCAAGGAATCATACACAGTAAGGAATAAATACAGTGGGAAGCATTTTCATCACCAGCCAAAGAAAAGAATGTCCCAGTTCCCAATTTCTAGTGTAAATTGGTTTCCTAAATCATTCAGATGCCCTTGAAACCCCCTCCTCAAGTCACAC
>NW_009258383.1:5857190-5903405 GCF_000687185.1 Egretta garzetta
GGTTTCCTAAGAAAGCCTGTATATAACTAAGGATAAGAATAAAGCTAGAAGACCACTGAAGACAGAAACATACGGGAGTTCTCTAGTTCCAAGTTTTTGTTGCCCTTTGTCTACTCAGAGACCCCTGAGAACTGGGCTAGAGTAAGCGGAAATACTGTCTTTGAAGAAATTTGTACAGCACTGTGTTCTTCATAAGCAGTTCATAATTAATAGTTTTGAGTTACTTCTGTAGCTTATAGTTGCATTTTTCTGTTTGCATCTCCGTGTCAGCACATCCTGTGTTCCTTCAGAGAAGTATATATTTTGAAGCAAGCATTCCAGATGCCAATACCTTTCAGTTACTCACAGTAAAGTAGCCATCGAGTTACTGTCTAGAAGGGTTCCTGAACTCACATCATCAGAGTGGCTGGGGTTGGGAGGCACCTCTGGAGACTGTCTCGTCCAAGCCACTGCTCAAAGCAGGGCCAGGTGGAGCAGGTTGCTCAGGCTGTGTCCACTCAGGTTTTGAATACCTCCAAGGATGGAAACTTCATGACCTATCCCAGTGTTTGACAGCCTTCACCATAAAAAAGGGGTTTCCTTGTGTTTAAAATGCAATTTCTTATATTTTAGTTTGTGCCCCATTGCTTCTTGTCCTGCCACTGGGCACCAGTGAGAAGACTCTGACTCTGTCTTCTTTACTTACCCCCATCAGGTATTTATGCACATTGATAGGAGCCCAATGAGCCATCTCTTCTCGAGGCTGAGCAGCCCCAGCTCTTACAGTGTAAAGCAGGCAAACTGGGAACTCAGGACATCTGAAATCAGGTCTGGAAGTGACAACTTTGAGCAAATCAGAGTGAAATTGTGTGTCCCATCTCTAGCACAGAAGTTATGACCCAGAAGGAAGATAGGTTAAAGTAACTTCAAGGTACTTTTGTGCTCCTTTAACCTTGGATTGCCCTGGGGTCTGGTGAAAGCTCTAGTGTAAATCTGTTCAGCTCAAACTGTGGTTCCTCTGCAGTGTCCTGTGGGGATGTGAAATAGGATTGCATGAAATAGAAATGTCATGGCTGAAATAGCCGTAATGCTGTTTCTCTTGTCCCTGCTCCAAACTGTAGCATGCTCCTTACATAAGACCTTGAGAAAGGATGTTAGGAACAAGGCTTATTATGTCCTTTCATAGTGCCTCTCCTAAAGAATTCCTCTCCTCAGTGTGAGGGATTTTTAGGGCCCCTTTAGGCATCCACTTTGCTTTTGCATGCATAAGATTGAAGATGAGGCTTTTCAATTTAATCCCTCTAAATCTCAGGTGTGAGACGCCTGAGACTTGTCCCTAAATTGTAAGCTTTTTGGATTGGGTTTGGATTTTGTGTTGGGTTGGACTTTATTCCATGCGTTGGGCCAGCAGAGAGGAGCTCATTTTTTTTTTTTCTGGGGATTTCTACCAGTGCTGGAGAGTAAATAATTAGGAAAAATAATTCAAAACCACAAGACCCGACTTTGTATTAGGTCATTTTACTTTTCGGGAGTGGAAAGGCAGGGAGCCAGCAAATGACTCATTTTCTCTACAGTGACTTCTGGTTGTGAGGACAATGTCCAGAAATGTCACTGCAGTGGCAATGTAAGTCCAGACTTCTGGAAACTTTCCCTTAAGAGCTCTTTGCTCAGAGGCTGCCATGACAGACTGGTAATGCTTTCCTTTCCATGCTCCTTGTGCCAAGTTGGAGTTGCACCTCATTGTCCTGGTAGTTTAGATGCAGGTCACCCTGGCAGCTCCTGAGTTAAAGGGCTAATAAGAGAGTTACATAGTCTTTTAGCTTCTTCTCATTGGGATACTTTTTGGTCTTTTTGCAAAATGACTATTGCTTAAGTTGGTTTACTTGGAATGGAACAACACAATACCAAAGGCCTTTAAAACTTTTATAAAGTGGTACACTTCAGCACCCCGAGTTTGCTTGTATGAAACCTAATCAAAGAGTGAGAAAATCAGGATTTGCCCCTGACCTAGTGACATGTCTGTTCCCCTTCACTTTTTAACAGTAATCCGGCTACCATATTAAATGTTACACTTTCACACAATTACTCAATATTTGTCAATATTCCCATTGTTATTCAAATCGTATGTCCTACTCATGTATTCATGCAGCAGTTAAAATTGTGATTGCTGGATTATAGCAGCCTTTATCATCATAACTGAATTTTTTACCTAGATTTAACTCAAAAACTTTAATGCTCCATTAATGTACGGTACATTGGATATAAGACAGATGATGAGATTTGAATGAGCTCTTATCTCTTGATCTTTTCATCTCTATGCATATGCATGGGATAGAAAAATAGTCTTGAGGGCAACAAAAGTTGGAAAGATAATGGAGAGTAAAAGAGTATTTGGAACTATTGATTTAAATATTGGGGAAGGAAAATATTTATAAATTAAGGTATCCTTGAAATCCAATGGTGTCAAAAAGACAATAAGCACTGACAGCAAAAGAGAAATAATTAGTAATACATCAATTTTAGAGTTGAGATTGTGATCTCGCAAAAAATAATTCCATTCATTTCCAGTTTAATCAGAAGAAATCATCTTCTTAAGTGGCACTGCAGATAGGTCTTGGTTGTCCATCTATGAAGGAATTCTCCATCTTCCCTGAGAATGCAGGAAAAATTCAAGGGGTAAGTTAGTATCTATGTGAACTAAGACCACTTTGGATTTTTTTTTTTAAGCCAAACAAATTCTGGACAGAATGGGAGAATCTGTAAATACTGGTAAAAATACATGAGGTCTGCAAATCAGAGATGACAAGTGCTGTCTCATCTCTCTGTGATGATTATAAGCTACACTAAAAATGATCAACCTGTAATTATATTACCTGTCTAAAATATTTGTCAGAATTATCATACAGGAAAATAAGATTATTTTGCATCTTTCCTCGCTAAGATTTTTCACTAGCCTGTAACAATTTGGAAGGCCAACTTTACCCGTGCTCTCTCTCCTTTCTCAAATTTCATGTTTTCACTTTTGTACCTTTAACTCTTGGGATAAAGTCAAGGGACCCTTCTGCATTTTGAGTAAGTCCTCTAATCCAAGGTAGCAGTAAGAATGCAGCAGTTACAGAAAAAGGTTTTAAAACAAGTCACTTAGTCTCCCCGAAATAAAGTTTCCTTTTCATAAAGGCAGTCAGACCTATCTTCTTCAACCCTCATCAGCCAGTATCTTCTTAAACATACCTACATATTTCTAGCTGCTGTTTCCTGGCAAAGAGATATTAACTTTTTATGCATTCAAAATTGCTTTATCTTCTGTGTTCACAGAGTGCAATTTGTGGGCTCACTGGCCTGCTGAGGCAGTTCTCCTAGGGCTAATGAACCTCCCATCACCCAAGTGTTTACCAAGAGGTGCCTTGTCTTCTTACTGACTGTCCGCCTTGCTTGTTGTCCAAACACCATATTGTTTCAACCTCCCATAATCACAGTGGAAGTGTCTTATGTTTAATGCCCTAATTAAATGCGTATGAATCAGGGAAGTATTCACAGCTTATCACAGTGCATTGTCAGTTTGGTCAATACAAGTCATTCAGGTAAACCAGATTTTCCCAAAAGATCAGGCTTACCCACCCCTGAAGTCTGCTGATCTTTTTTTCAAGACATACCCTAAGAGTCTGTTTTAAAATTCAAGGAGTAAAGATGACTCCTTGTTTAATTTGTCCTCTCCCAGTGAGCTGGTGTGAGTACACAGGTGGCAGACCTATGAGCAATTGCTTTAGTGCTCTCATTCTGATTTTTTCAGGCTTTTCTCAGAGATATTAGGACAGTCTTGGTTTCCAGTTTATTCTTTTGGGGTTTTGTATTGAGCTCATCACCAAAGCACCAGAGTAGAGCGGTAGAACACGGAGCAGCACGAGGAACAGCTGGTGTGTGTTTGTTCTCTCACCCTCTCCTTGGGGGGACGAGTATGCGCAGCCGAATGTTTTCCTTTGGAATTGTTTTTAATACTGTGCTAATAAGAGAGAAGCAAGGGTAAAAGCAATGTTCTTGGTGTTCAGAGTATGAGCAGGGAGACTGGTTATGTCCTTATTTTCTTGCTTACCCCAAGCATTGAACAAGCCTCCAGGAAATACCTGTCTACTTCACAGACAGGCTTTACTCTTTGTAGAGAATGTTATGGATATTTTCTCTTTACCACTCTAGGGAGCAAAAGCTGTTGTTTGTTTGGGGTTTTTTTAGTAGAATAATCTGAAGGAAAGCTCAAAAAAATTGAATTTCTCTGTCTCCAGATCCATAGATGGCTATTTTTCCAAGGAAAGTGGATGCTCCTAAATACAGGGAAATAGCTCTGCTATTTCAGTGAAGCCAATGACAATTAGGCTTATCTATGGTACAGTCTCTGTGTCTGGAACAAGATGAAAATTGGACAGGAAGCAGCAGTGAGGATTGTTCTTTTGGAAATGAACTTTGGAGCCATTAGGCATTGTCCATGGCATCCTGTTCGGAGCAGTAAAAATGAACCAGAATGAGATTACTGTCATTTTATTCTCAGGTACTTCTTTCTGTCAGAGGATATTTTCTAAGCTAAACCCTGTCTTTAATCAGGCAAAATTTGATTCTGTTGTCCTTATATTGTATCACTATGGCAACACAACATGAAATGGCGTTTTGGGCTGGCTATTGCCAACTGCTTCTCTCTTCGTGTCTAGTGACCAGCCTCCGTTACGGACTCTGCACTCCCCTGAGTTCAGGGTCCGGTGCCTCCTGGTGCCTCTAGCAACGCTAGCTTAGCCCTGCGAAGGAGTCTGTGATGAGCCAGAATAATACCATGGAAATTTTGACATGTTTGTACTTCCACAGGAACTGGGACACGTTAGAGGACCTGTTAGCCTGCAGTAACAGCATGCAACACAGAGCAAATGATCTCCAGGAGCTGTGTCACCCCTCACACCACGAAGACTCCTGGCTCCCCGGGGCCGGGGCGTTACACTAGCTAGCTCGAGCATGAGGAACAGTCCCTCTGCGGCAGCTGAGGCTTCACAGCCCAGCGCTTACCTACAGTTTTAGGCAAGACAGAGCAGTCTGAGAGAAGCTGCGCTGCTGCAGACGTGCTGCTGTCATTGCCGGTGCTGGGCAGGCTATGCCTACCTGAGCTGCAGTCACGCCGCTGGGCTGACTTATCCCACAAGACTTCAGTTTTCCCAACTCTTCACCACTCAGAGTGCAGCACCGAGCCAACACAGCCTGGCCTAATCTTACTTACTCCTTAACGAATACACTAGTAAACTTATGTTTCTGTTCTAGAAGGGTACTAATGACAGTTTCTGGAGTGAAACTTTATCCGTCGCAGAATAATTACAGTGAATTAGGTGGGGGTACTGTTCCAAGGCAGCAGTTCCCAGGCACTTGTTTTGAAGAATGTACCTCTGCAAATATGAGCAGGACGATTTCTGACAATCCGCTATTGATTACAGAAAATTGTTGAGTTCTAGTTTCACCCTCAAACATTTGTCTCTCTGCTGCCTTGTTTTGGAAGATGAAGCTTCACAGAAACTGAACAGTAGGCCTTATTGATATCGACTCTATTTTACCTAACAGCTCATTTACCCCCTTCCTCTCTTGCCTGCCTCCCTCCCTTTCCCTTCCTTGCTGCTACTGGCAAACTAATTAGGCTGGTCCCTCAAGAAAAATTCATCCAAGGCCATAATAGCCATATCAGACGGAAGCTAGGATAAAACTCTCCACAGTGTAGCCTTGTAAGTGCTTCTCAGCTTGTCATAATGTTTCCCTGCCTGCTTTCTTTTTATTCCTCAATTTGTAGGGAGAATTCTCTCATCCTGTGTTCTATGCAAGTATTAAGTAAATTAATTAAAAGAAATTATGATGTGTATTTCCTGAAATATGCTCTTTTATTTCCTTTTATCCCTCTTATTTATACGTTTTAGGTGCTGAATCTCAAGCTTTGTCCAAAAAACCCACATCGTATATTCCTATATCTATCCTTTTGTAAATCCTTAACCTTCTGTTCAACTAATATATTAAAATTCTTCAGACACAGAGTAGCAATGTTCATAATCTCCAGTTCATTATCTTAATTAGATCTGTCTTATATTATCCCACAGTTTATTCTCATTACTTTAAAGGTGCTCAGCCTTAAAAGGGAATGTGAGCAGAATTTAGTGAATTCTATTGTGACAGCATTTCTCTGATCTGGCTTTGGATCTTTCAGGTGCAATAATGGTGCAGTTAATTAAAAATTGCATTTGAATGGTATGAATATTCATTTTGGGGAATGAACACAGGATTAACTCAGGGGGGTAAAATGTCTGCAATGGCCCAAGGATGTGAAGTGAACCTGGATCCCCATTAAACCACAAATGAATCATTTAAAATTATGGAAATTCAAAATCCTCCCACCCTGCAAACTATTAGCAAAGTATTGCCCGTCTCTTAAGGTGGCAACAGACATTAATGTTCATCCTTCAGTAACAAATTGTACGACATATACTTGACGTACAGCTCTGCCCAGGAGCTAATACCCAGTGCTAAATCTTCATTAAATAATTAGGAAGGGCTACTGGCTTTTTAAAATTCTCAGGTTGAATTGCTATATCCATAAGATCCAGGTTACTTTTAATAGCTTTCTGTGGAAGATCAAAATTGCTTTCCCAGAAAGTGATTGTGACATCCAGGATGCTGTTGGGGAGGATACAGACAAGAAGAACTGCTGAGACCTTTGATAATGAAGCTCTCTATACCCAAATCATCTCTCTGGCAAAACCCAGGACTTCAATATTCTGGGCAAGAATGTTAAAAATGTATCTTTTCTTTGTCTTGTGAATAGTGCCACTGAAAATATCAAAGTGGTGTCTGTTTTTTTTTTTCCCCCAAATTTATTTGTTGTCATTTTTTCTGAACAAAGGAAACATCAAATAATGAACAGCTTTTTTAAAAGCTTATCTGGTACTGCAGGATGCATAAAAAAAATGAGACTACAAACTAGAGATAAAGCCTCTTTGGTGTAGGAACGTTATGTGAAGTTTAATGGGCATTTGCCAGAGAATATTTTGCCGGCTGTTAGCTAGTTGCCAAGGGGATTCACAGGATGCATGTTCTAGAATAAAATGCTCTTTGAATAAACTGGGGTCAGTTAAGGTAATTTGCATGGTGCTTTTGACTGGAGCACCGGGGTCCGGGCTTACTGTGCAGTCAGAGATAAGTGCACTGATGTGTGTCCTCTCCTTCCTTGCCCTGCATGTAAGTCCTTCTTATGCGAGGCACTTCTAATTTCAGGTCTGCACTAGACGTCTGCCTGGGAAAGCCCAAATCCACTCATCACTTATCCCATGCTACACAGAATTTGGTCTTCCTTGTGCAAGAGAGAAAGAGAAATGTTGTGTCTTAGCGGTCCAAGCTGTATCACTAAATAAAAGAAAGGGGGCTTTTCACAGTGAGAACCCCTTCCTCCTATCCTCCTAAGTGAGGATAGATAAAAATAGGATTTTGCTGTCTCCCATGTTTTCTTGCTTACACTGAAGAGGAGATATGGTCAGCCTTTCTCAAGGGGGGAGGTAGCAGGGACATGGATAGTCTCTGAGTCAGGTTATTTTTTATAGTGGGGATCTCCCAACTAAGCTGCTCCTCTCCAACCCAGTGGATTAGGAGAAGGGAGTTCTGTCCTTGGCCTTGCGCTTGTTTGTGTTCAAGAGGCGATGTTTTTGCTAGGCCTATGTGGGTCCTTTGGAATTGAGCTATAATTTGAAAATAATATCATAAGCATAAATAAAGGAAAGCTTGAAAAGTAACAAAAAGCTATTATCAATATTTAATCTGATTTTTATTAGCAGCATTATTTTTTATATATTAGACTGAAGAAATGTGATAAATAACTCAGGGTCATTGTGTCTGCATACAGTATTCATAAAAGCCAAAAATCTCTTTGTTTGACTTATGGGGCACATTTAATGTTCCTAACTACTGGTGTCTAGTGTCATTGAAGATGCTGTAGGGTATGTGTTCCTGGTAGGTCTGATATGAGGACCACAGTGGATCTACCCCCTCTAGAGCTGCAGCTAGTTGATTTACTCTGAATTGTCTTTGACATCTTAGTCCTTATACAGAGAAACTACCTGGGTGTCAGGACACTCAGCCCTTTCTAAAATCAGACTTCCCAACATCTAAATACTAGCAGAGAGTCACTTAAGAAAACTTCTACCATAATGCATAGTGCAAATGTATGCCACATGCAAACTCCTCTGAACAGAGTAACATGAGAGCTTAATTTGCCCTGCTAATTAGACTTGAGAAGGAGATTGTGGCCAGACAGCAGCTGTGGGAGGAAAGAATGAACAAACTCAGACTCTTTGTTCATCTGGTCATGCTTTTCATCCTTGTTTAACTATCTGGCAATTATTGTGCATATGCTTGTGTTGTTCTTTAAAATTTATCCTGCAAGTGAATGCAGATAGATAGCGACGAACTGCTGTTTCTTTCCTCCCCCATGGTTTCACCCCACTGTGAAGGCCAGGCTTAAGGTGATAAGGGTACCTGGCCTTGCATTAGTGACAACTGTTTTCCTTGGGCTTTCTTTGGAGGAGTAATCACATTAATTTATTCATGGAATGTCACGGGTGCTCAGTTCTGAGGAGGAGCGTGCACTTGCCTTTTGTACCCTAGTTCTGTTTTGGATATTTTTGTGGAGTCCATGTGTCTACTGCCTGATAGTTAATCCCACTGACAGTGTGATTTAATAAGAGGAAAGAATTGATATGGCTGCATCCTGCCCATTATGCCCTTAGGAAGGAGATTTTTATTTGCCATCAGATGTCACTGATGGAGCATTTGGCTTCCTTTCATCAAGTGACAATTGCAGTTTTAAGAGTACAGTACAGAGTGCCACTTTAAAGCCAAACGTCTCAATTCACAAGTGAGGGAAGGATAAAGTTGTGCAGCTGGAGGATGCTATTTCTTCTCGGCAGCTGTCATTGAAAAGGCATGTGAATGCTCTAGATGTCAGGTGTCATAAATGCTCCATCCAGGGTTTGTCACGTGCTTGGTAATATCATGTGAAGTGTTGGAAAGAAGTTTCTGTACACATTAAAATTCTTCTCTAGCCAAGCTTGCCCTGGAATTTGCTATACTGAAGTTTTAGGAAAAGAGAAATTAATATAAGTGAGATCTGCAGCAAACTCTCCATGTTTTACCAGAGTCACAGGGCCTTTTTATGTCAGTCAGATCAAAATGTGTGACTTTGGTAAGAAAAATGTCCATAACAAGTCCTCTGCCCTTGCCCCAACTCCCCAAATCCTTAGATGTACCTACAAGGCAACACCTGCACCTTCTAAGGACAAATGCATGTATGCAGTGATGGCCATGAATTCAAATGGGGAAAAAACAGTATTCCAATGCAAGACAAGATTTTACACTAGGAAAATGTTATATTGCATGCTCTCTGTATACTCTACTAGCAGTTCTCAAGGTTTTCTTTATATGCCTCTCTCCCTTTTTTCCCCCTTCTTCACTGGGAGCAGACTTCATCGCTGGGATAGAAGAAGAGAACAACAGAGCATCCAGGTCTTTTCACCTGATTCCCACTCCCGCCTTCTCCTACCAGGTTCTTGCTTGGAGGACTGCAATGGTTGAGAGAGCTGATGCATGGAGGTGTCTGGGAGCTCTGGCTATATGAAGGACCCCAAGTCTTAGGTGTGTGATCAGTACATTAAGTATCCCAGATTGCCTGTGGAGTGGTTCCCAAGTCTGCATATAGTTTAACCTTCAGAAAGTAGATGGATGCTAAGTTACACTCATTTTTCCCTCTGTCTTTCTAGAATGTATTCAGTGTGATCTGTGCTTGACAGCCACTGCACTTTCCACGCATAGGAGGACTACGAGTCCGTGAAGAAAAACATGAACTTAGCAATTGCTTAGGTCTGATGCCTGGTGACAGCTGGGGCCAGGAAAGGTTAAGGTTTGAATCTTATTTAGTGATCTGTTTGGCCTTGGACTAGGGTGTTAACATACAGGTTCTCTGTAATGTCCTGTTCTTTTTGGTTGGCACTGGTTGGCTTTCTCTGCGTATCAGTTCTGTCAACTATTGAAATCAGAGTGTCTTTTCCTATTCCAGCTGGCAGTTGCCAAAGCTTTGTGAAACAGAACTGGTTATACAAAAGAACACTTGCATTTGTTGTTATGTCAAGTGAAGATGTAACACTAGAAGCATAGGGATGTTTATTGATGTGGGGGCCACCAGGCACTGAGTGCGGAATTCTGCTCAGAGGAAGCAAGTCAGATGGGAAGAGAAAAGAAATCCCCAGCTGCCAAGTGTCACATCATTATAGATGAGTCTAAAGAATAAGAAGTAGCATCTTCTTCCAGTCCAGTAGTACCTCTGCACAAGGACTCCTTTGATGACATATGCCTGTGGTTCATTTAATTGATTTTTAGACAAAGGTTATGAAAAAGTTACATACAACGTGCCTCCCTGCATTGAATTTATATCAGATTTTATGAGGTAATGAGTATTGGGCCCCACTACGCTGGCCTCCCTTCTATGGTCATGACCATAGGAGATTTAAAGAATTTAGATCAAAGCCAACAAGGAGCGTGAACTGTGGAAGTATCAGTAACATCTTACTCATTTTGCATTGCAGATGCCAAGTCCATGATTATTGTGGATGACTGGAATAATCATCTGTGTGGAAGTTTCCTAAGGAAAACTCCCAATTTTGCTTAGTGCCTCAATGGGATACAACAGGTTCATGGTGCTGGTATAGCTGCCTTGGTTTAGATCCAAGAGGAATTTAGGACTCTAACTTTTTTTTATAATGATCTTTGCACTCTAGTCAAGACAGAAAGACCATCAGAAAAGCTAAAGTTGTTCAATTTACCTAAGGTGATACATGTTGTTGGTTCAGAATTAGACTGATGAAAAAGGAGGTTGACTGGACAAAGCCCCTTTTGAATTCTATGGTTTCAAAATCCAGTTTAACTGGATTTTACAAAAATTCATCAAAATAAATTGGAAGAAATTACTGGTAACTGCAAAAACCATCTCTGCTGTTTCCTGTAGTTATGAAGCAATCACAATGATATGCTTTAAAAAATTTTTCTTATTGCTTTGGGCATCCTAGATGTTGTGAAGTGTTTGTTTATGCACTATTAAAACACTTGTTGAATTGTCTACCCTTACCCCATTGACTGCATTTCATTATTTAGAGGAACACCACGTATAGTATTTAAAGTGTTTTGGAATCATACAGGATGAAATTAATTAACATAACTTGATTTCTACTGACAGCTGCTTTTAAGCTGGTGTGTTTCCATCAAAAGTAGTTGGGGTTTTTTTGAAGTCAGTCATCATTTTTCAAGATGTTCAACTTCAGAGGTAAAGATTTCAGAACTAAGCTGTAGCTGACATTGAATCAACTTTGGAATATCCGAGGAGAAAAATGTCTTCTCTATTTTTAAATTTAGGTGTAGTGGAATAACCAAGAAAAATTAATTTATTGTACAAAAAGAATCTTAATGTCATGCATGGTACCTTTTAAGTAGTAGCCATTGAAACAGGCAGATCTGCAATAGTTGTAGCCTTATTCCCTGGGCAGTTTCTTACAAGTTTCTTTGTCAGTTCTTCTCTGCTGAAATAATAAATTAACCTGTAAAGTATTTTTCTAGCAGAACGTATTGAGTTTTATAGACTTTGAGAAACAGTTTCTGCTGACATAGAAGACAATTTTCTTAGTGGTCCAAGAAGAGGTTGCTCATAGAGACTTATTTTGGATATCTCCAAAGGCTGTTCTATGCCTTATAAATGTTAATGTTGTTGTAATGAATGATAGATACTGCATTTAGATTTGAGCCTAAGATTTGTTTCCCAATCCATGTGAATGGTAAATAAATACTATGACTGCTTGATCGCATATCTAGTCTTGCAATTTTCTGTGATACATTTGTATTGTATCTTGAGCAAAATGTGTCTTTTAAGATGAAAGCATGGTTTGATTTTCATACAAGAGTAACAATGACAGGAAGAAAGTGATACAGAAATGTCAATCTTTAGAATATAATGAGAATAGGCTACATTTGTATTATTTCCTGTGCTTAAGTTTCATTACAGTAATTTTCCCAATGAATACATTGCATAGTATGCTATTTCCTCTTCTCATTACCATCTTTCTCATGAAGAGGAGGTTATAGAATGTTAATGATTCAGTTATTTAAACCTTTTTGATAGTCTCTGTATTTTGAATGACCTCTCTGTTTCACCTTTTCCCTAAGGTTACTAAACTTGAGAATAGGAGTTGCTTTCAAATCAAATTACTCAACAAGGAAAAGAGCAAGGTAGTTCAGATTGCTATTATCACAATTACAGA
Source organism: Egretta garzetta (assembly GCF_000687185.1). Lineage (NCBI taxonomy): Eukaryota > Metazoa > Chordata > Aves > Pelecaniformes > Ardeidae > Egretta > Egretta garzetta. The sequence goes on from NW_009258383.1 coordinate 5,869,529, forward strand.
GATTATAGCAAGGATGAGGGAAAAAAAAAAGAAGGAAAAAACACAGTTAGAATCTTCACTAGCTTTCCATTACAAAGCTGAGCAAACAATAGTAATTATTGTATGTGAGTCTGATGCAAAGCTCACTGGAAATCACAGATCCCCACATGTCGGTGCTAAGAGATTGCTCAGGCTTCAGACAATATCAAATCAGGTAGTGCTGGATTTGGGGTCAAAAATCACAGTCCAAAACACTGATAATCGTTGACACTGTGATCTATAAAAGTTTTGCCATCTTGAAAAATGTAAAAATGTGATTGGTCATGTGCATTTGAAATATTTCTCATAATTTGCGAGACTTCTTTGTGTTTGAATGGGAGGAGGACAAGAGATCTCTCTACATCAGGATTCAAGGTGCTGGCCAGTGATATGGATTGAAATGGGCTTCAGACTGCTTGGGATCCATAGTCCCTGGGGGAAAATTGATATGTGAAGACTACTTAGTAAAAACCAAACATTTGTGTCAAGATGCAAAGTGTGCTGCCACACAGCATGACTGAATGGACTCTGCCAGCCAAACAACTCTCACCATTTAAAGGCATGACCGAGTAGTCTGCAATGCTTCAGAGACATCTGAGATACTCAGCCCAGAACATTAAATGATAAAAGCTAAGATAAAGGATTCAATACTTTCCAGTATCATTAAGAACCTGAATGTGTTCACTGACCATTCTAAATGGTAAATACACTTCACAGGCATATGCCCTGTACTTTCTATAAAGCTTGTTTTCCTACAGTGTGCAGGGAGATTGCATGAAACACTCATGGAAAGTGCACAAAGAACAAATATAGGGAAAGGATTTATCTGCAAAGAATTTTTAGAGTGCAGGGATGCTGTATTTACTCACATTCTCCAATCTTCATCTGAATAAATAAAGTGGTGTCATGGGACATGCAGCAATACTGATAATGAGTTTTATACTCATTCACCCTGAGAAGTTTCAACAGATACAGTTTGCCTATCAAATGGATTTAAAATTGTATTGTCACTGACTTGCTTTCTGCACTGATTGCTTTTGTATTGCAGCTCCATGCCTCAATAGACACTTTGATTGTCTGTATCTGCCACATTGTTCACATGAGTCTTCCTATAATCTGTAATATGAAACCCTTCGTTTTAATACTAAAACTCAACATGTGCTCCTACAATGATTATTAACTTAGGGATATGGCAGCCAAAATGATATTTTGCTTCCTATTCTCTGATTTTTTTTCTGTGCATGTTGCATGGTAGGCAGCAAGCCACTTAGTTCAACAGCTCAGCTTAGTGAAGGAAGCATTTCGGAAGGGATGTTGTGGGTACAGCTGCAGACATTTCCATGGATTTGATTACCATGCCACACACAGCTATAATAATAAACCTTGGCTACCCTTGGCTTAGCTATTATTTTAAATTCATAAGATTTGAATCCTAGCTTTCAGCACAAAGTATGGCTGCAATTTAACAAGTCTTTTAAGCATGTGGTCCATCTTAAACACGTTACCTTAAGAATGAATGTTAAATGTTTTGCAGGACTGAGGTTTTAAGACTTGGTCTAATACACTGTAGTCTGATTTTTATCAGAAGTGAATCAGCCTCCCTACAATTCTGAATGTTTATTCTTCTTTTTCTTATACTATTTGAAGTTACTTCAAACAGGTTCAGCTCACTTTCCTAAAGAAAGGAGGCTAATGAAATCATTGCTGGATTAATATGTGTGTGGATACATGTGTGTTTTACTGTTCCCTTCTCTCATCTCCTTATAACCACTGAATTTCTTGGCCTGTTCCAACCAGCCTGAGACAAAACCAGTAATCTCAAAGATAAATTTCCAAACACTTTATGAAATACGTGGCTGGGTGGAGACAAGGAAGAAATGTCTTCCTCTTGGCCCAAGGAAAGTCTGCAATGTTCACATAGCCCTGATACCAGAAAAGATACCAAAGAATCCAACTGTAGGGCCCAAATCCATAGGAAATCATCTATGATTTTGCTTTTTTGTGTTTAATTGGGTTCCAGGGTGCCTACAGTTTCTTTTGGAAGATGTTGGAGTTGTGATGGCAGGTGTTTTCCACTTAGAGTGTCCTAACAAAAACAAGAGTATCTGAAGTTATTTCAGTCCAGTATGAAGAAATATATCGGTGGACTGTGCCTATGATCTTGTAATTTCTTGAAATGAGATGAGAAGTGATAGAGACAAGGAATAAAAAGAGGCAAAGGTAAAATCAGGCTAGGAGAGTGAATTCACAGAATGAAGTTTGAATTTTATTTCTTGCAGTGTGGGTTTGTTACCTAGTTCTTTTAATTTAAGAATTTCATAATACTTTATAAAGGTCAATTATACCTTGGATTTTATGCCCCAGTTCTGACTTCCATCCTGTCTTCCACTCTTGTCAACAAGAAAACTAAGGTACAGAGAGATTAAGTAAATGACTGAAGGCTCTGCTGCAGGTCTCTGATTATATCTCCAAGCACAGTGCTCTGAACAAGCCTACCTGGGTACCAGAAGCACCACAGTCATTCTAATAAAATGGTCTTTCTATGATTAAATTACCCTCAGCCAGTGACTTGAAACTGTGGTATATATTACAGATACATCCTCAGTTAGGATGAGGATAACAATCTCTGTTCCAGTATTTAACCTTAGGCGACACCCTGGAATTTTGCCATTTCTTTAAAAGAAGATGGAAGTTTCACTTTTAATCTATTAGGACACACTGGTGTGTTGTGCTAGCCCCTGATTATAGGCTTTTAAATATGTACAATATGAGAAACCTAACACAACTCTAACCCTTTCTTTAAAGAAAGGTGATATGTAAAGAAAGAATCTCATACACTGAAATGAAAACATAAACCAACAACCATGTATTTCACATTTTAATTCTTTTTGGAGTGTGCTAGCACCACAATAACCTAACACAATTTTTAAAACTAATTAGAGCATAATGTTTATTTGCAGGCTGAAGAAGAACCATTCACATTTCTCTTTGAGGTCACTATGTCTTCTGGTTTCAATATGCTTCTGAGCATCTACTGAAACACCAGAGAATTAAGTTTTGATATCAGGCAAGCATGTTCATGTCCAGTTAAGCAAAATCGTGCACACTAGTCCTCTTTATGGGTTCATTTAAAGTGGGAGCTTTAAAAATTCCTAACAAGAAGACTAGAAAACAGAAGGATATTAAAGAATCACTTAGAAGAAATATTTTCTTTCTTTCTTTCCCAAAGTCATGTAATAAAGTGGCATTTATAATTTTTAATCCTTTATTCCCCCCCCCCCCCAAGTAAATTCAGTCATCTATTTAACTCAGACTTCAGGATTTGCATTTGAGCTTGATAGCAATAATAATAAAGTGAGATAAATTAAATTAATATCCTTGCAGATACAATTAGTTTAATAACTTTGCCATTTCCATTCCCTTTTTATCTGCATTATCACAATTGGATAACATACTACAGTAAACCAATGCCTCAATGAACTTCTCTCTGTGCCCAGCATGGAGAGATTAGGATTTCTTATTTTATTGCTCAGGTTGTCATATCTTGCCTTATATAGCACCTTTTATTGCAAAAGGAAGCCAGATGCTTTGGTATAAAGAGGAATGACATTTCTCGGAGTTGATATGTATGTACTTCTGGGGTGGAACCAGAGACCTTTTTCACAGCCACCAGCAACATCATAAAACCATTAAAACAGAATGCCCAAAGAAACTGGATCAGGATGTAATAGTTTTCCTAGGATCTTGGGGCTTCCAGGACACACAGGACATGTACACAAACACATGAATACTCATGACCTGTAGGGGTCCCTTCCAACCCCAAACATTCTATGATTCTATGGCGGTTTTGATACCTGATACTTACACCCACACTGAGAGCTGCTCTGCTTTTAGAGGCTGAGTAGCTGGGCTTCAGGTTGATGGAATACAGATGCTCCGCAGAGGACAAATATGCTTTTTAACCTAGGGCCACTGAGCAGGACCATGAAGCTCCTGTTGCAACCATTGCTGACAAACTGCAGCCTCCATGCATTCTGCATACTGGAGTTACTGGATTTGAGTGAGGATGTGTCTCACCTTCTTCAAGATGATCTTCTGTATTAGGTGTGAAGAATAGTTTTTCTGTGGTAATTTTTGATATATCTCAGTGCAAACCAAACACCAATTATATACATATACAGAAACACTCCCCTATTTTGGGTTTCTTTGTAGTTTTTTTCTCCCCTGCGTAACTGATTTCTGTCTTTCCCATCCAGTTTCTGCAGAATGTGAGGGTCCAACAAGGATGTCCTTCTCAGCAGAAAGGACAGATATCTGTGGGAGTTGTGCAGTAGTAATTGTGTTGGGTCAGCAGTCTATTAACGCTGTCAGTTTAAGCCACTGTGTCCATAATTGTCCTCTGTATGTTTATAGAAAAGATTAATATATACACATACAAACCTTTCAAGCCCATATGTGGGCTGGTTAATAGTTTACCAAATGTTATCAGCTAGCTTACTCCTCCCACATATCCTTGCTCCTGCTGCCGAGTGTGCCTGGAGCAATTTTTAGTGGAAGGGTTATTCATTATATGAATAGCTAGTGCTTTGGTCCTCAGGGCCATTCCAGGTGCACTAGAAGGGAACAAGCCATTTGAGGGAAGGAGTTTCAATCCCTCACTCCATCCCAGACTTCTCCATGACCTTGGTCAAATCTTTTATACCTAGCTTTTTACATGTAGTCAGGCTCAGATCTGAAACTGGACTGGCTCTGGGAGTGGAGTTGACAAATTTTAATTACGCGCCTAATGTATGGGGAAATTTAAGCCTCTCGGACAGGGATTCCTTTTGTTTATGCCTCCATGTCAAGTCATTAGACTAGATAATTAAATCCTTTTCTTTTTTGAAGGTACAGAGAAAGAATAAGGAGAGCAATAGTGCCCATCTTATATGTAGTGATTGAGAGATGAAAGCCTTCCATCAGGGAGTAGAAGACCTAGGTAAATTTTACAGGTGTTTGTAACTGTTTGTCTTGAAAAAGCATAGCAAAGACCCGAATTAAGTGGGAAAGTAAAATTCATATAGAAGGCTGAACATTGGGTTACTTGTCATTAATTTCAATGTTTTTTCCTATGAGAACAATGTCACAATTTATTACCTCTGGTATACATAGCCCTTTTTTTTCAGCAATAGGGGGAAGGAAGGATATGAAACTTACATACAAAAGCATTGCTTTTTTCACTAATATGATTCCAGAAACATTTGAATGTTGCTGTGCTCATGTACACTCTGCTGAAATAGTTTTGGTTTCATCAAGGCCCAGAAAAAGAGCTCTCCTGAGGTAGCTCTGACAGGCTATTTAACTCCTCAGAGCTCTCTGACAGCTGAAGCTAAACACATTCAGCCTTTGCAAAAGAGCTTAAGCATACCAATAATGAAAGAAATGGAAAACAAAGAAGACTTGTGGATCCAAAAAAAAAATATTATGAACAAATGACACAAATTCCACCTTTCAGGATTTTTTTTAAAGGCGATTAATGTCATGGTTAAGGTTTCTCAGGACTTCTGGGTCTTTCTCCGCCAGACTCTCTTTCCTGTTTTAAGGGGGTTTTTTTTAGAAGAGTGTTGCCTGTAAAATACAGTTTTAAATATCTTCTCCTCATGTCCTTCCTCTGTGTTGTTTCCATTCTCCATCCCTTCTTTAACTTGCTGCTTGAAATTATTAAGAGTTAATGGCTCAGGCAGTGGCTTCCATTATTTTGCTGGGGAGAAGCCGTACAAGACCCTGAGGACTCATTTCTGTCTCTCTGGCAGGGTTTCTTTCTGCATAAATTTATTTCGTGTTGAAAATAAGTCATAAATGGAGTTCATAAATTAATGAGAATTCATAAGTCTCCTGAAAAATATTCTCCAGGCCATCACACAAGACTAAAAATTAGAATATGAAGAGTTTTCGAAACTCTCTGTAAATTGGTGATTGACCCTAAAATAATCCCCAAGAATCTCTATTACTAGCTTCCTTCAAGGCCAAATACCACACCTATTTGCTAAAATAGGTTCTATGAATACATCTTGACTTTGCATGTGTTTCAAAACATTCAGAAATAAAAAATATTTGAGCTTGAGAGAAAACATAATATGAGACAAATACATTGGGCACTGAGTTTCTCTCGTCCGAGCAGTGTGTGGCTTAGACAAGTCACACTGTTCCCAAAAGGTAGTAATTCAATATGCGTCAGCTGCTTCACAACATGTGATCATTCAAGGTAATACAAGTTCACAAAATGAGGAATGGCTTCATTGGTGGCTCAAATTTTTCCTGAAGAGGTTTAAAGCCATATGCTCCTCTCATTTGACCCTGGGTGAACCTATTGATCTATATATAACCTTCTTTGAGCCTCAGTGGCCTGAGAACATCAAGTGGGTCAATATGAAATTTATTTTGATTTGGATGGCGCTCTGTGGGGACTTAGCTAAATGTATTTCATATGCATTTGACATGGCCTAAGAGGAAGGATATTTGGAGACTTATTGTGGATCATCTAGTGCAAGGTAACTACTTACATGTTGTAACTTGATCGTAAACCTGGGTTTTTTGATTTGGAAACAATCACAGACCTCACTGAAATTGCTGGGTGTGAAATCACTGTTTCTTAGTGTAAATGAGAACACTTAAGTGACAGTAGGTCTTAAGCAGCAACTGACACAGTGGGATTGCTACTATCAACACTGACAGCAGATCCCAGCAGCCCCAAATTTCTGGAAAGCAGTCTCAGAGCCTAAGGATCTAAATGAATACAGCAAAGAATCAGCACCCATGAGAAAAACAAGCGGAAAGGACCAGAAAAACAGGAGACAGAGAAATATGTGTGGCATGACTGAAGGAAAGCCAAAGGGGAAAAAAAGCAGCTTTTGGGGCAGAATGATTGTTAAAAAGACAGATTTAGGATGCTGAAAGAAAGAAAAAAAAAGACATTCTATTGCTTGTTCCTGCTGCGTCAGGGATTTATGCTTGTTCCTGGTAAAGAAAATGGGTTGTACCAGAGCAATCACAGACTCTCTCATCAATTTGTCCCCCTAACAAAACAATTGAGAAAACCCCAAATATCTGGTTAACTACTTGGATAAGAAGAACAAGGGTATAAAAGAGAGAACAATATTTCCAGCTGTGGAATTTGCTAGATAGGCAACGAAATGTGTTGTTCAGCTGAGTTTTGCATAAGAAATACATTTATGTTGCATTTCTAATGCAAATTGCCTGTATTTTACATGGACAGAATGAATCCTTGCTGGCTTGATCTTCAGCTTTTCAAATCAATAGAAAGACTCTAATGTATTTTCAATAGACTTTGGAGCAGGCCTTTCCTCCCATGCACTCAAAATGACTTACAATCAATTTATGGCAAGAATCCACTTCAGAAAGCCTGAGAACTACGAATATGCAGTTTCATGGGGAAGCTAGCATCAGTCATCTAAAAATAGACTCAATTTCAATATACTGATCCAGATGCCCGCCTGTGAAGAATTTACTCCCTGTGCATATGCTATCTAGCTTTTAGTGGTTTGAACAAAAGAGGCAGAAGACTATGTTTAAGGAAGAGATGACAAGTGCCTCTTTTTATCAAATGTTCTCGGCACCAAAATGGAAATACTCAAGGAGTTCATTTTGATGACATGTTATTCCTTCCCCCCCAGTAACTTGTCAGGTGACTGATATCAGAATTGTTATAGAGAAATGGATCAGCCACTTACATTGATACAGATGGGTCTGTAAAGAACTTTTAATATGGTCTGTTCTAATGCAGTGGCCTTTTTTTTTTTTCCTGGCTATATACCTTAGGATTTGGGAGTATTTTGCACCTTCTGGCTGTGGAGGCACATACCAGTGGTGTCCCAGCTCCGTGTTGAGCTAAAACTTAGTAGGAATACCTTCTTCCCTTTGTGCCTTGGTGTCCATGCAAAACAAAAAAAATTCACATGCAATTGCTGGAAGGAGGGACATAGTTTACACCAAGAAGTCTGCCAGTCTGAACAATCAGGGGATAAGGAGAGAAGATGTTTTGCAGAGTTCACATCCTCAGTAATGTAGATAACACTAAATTGGGGAATAGAGTGCACATGCTAAAACCCCCAGCATTCCTGGTATTTATAAAGAGGGGAGGACCTGAAAGAGTCAGTGAGCAGGGTGGACTAATAGAAAAAGATGGACTAACAAATCCCAAAGGGCACTGAATATTTTGGAGTTCAAAAGTAGGGTAAGGAGAGATGATTAGGAAAGGAGATGATGTATTGCTCTGAGGGGGCAGGTGGGGGAGTAGAGAAAGAATAATGGGCAGCTTGGAGTAGAAAACTACCTGGAGCAGTTTGTGAATAGAGGAGAAAATGGGTGAGGATGAAGGATTAGTATTCTGTCTGAGGAGCTGATAACTTACTGTTGTGCATCTGACTCCTTGCAATGTGAAATAAGGGAGTTTGGGGAGTCCTGATTGGGGTTGAGAGGGGTCATGGGAGTCTTATGTTCCAACAATGCTTTTCTTTGCTGTATTAGATAAAGCACATCATATCAAATCCATACTATGAACGGCCTGATGGGACAGCAGGAAAATTGGTAGAGATACTGATTAAAAAGTCCCTGGCAGATTTAACTATTCCATATTTAGCATTGTAAGAAGGTTGCAATCAACCTCATAATGCTTTGCAAAGATCCCAGGTCAGGGATGAACAGGCAAAAGGACAAACGGCTTGGTGTTAGTCAGACAGTACATCTTAAAGTGAGACAGAGCAATGATGGGAATCCAAACCCAGCAAAACTGTGGACAGAGAGCCACCCCCGCCGTAACTGTAAGAAAGAATGATTAATTTCGTTGTGAAATGCATGCCACAAGGACTTGGCACCACGGGTACTTGACCAGATTCCTAAGCATCAGTCCCCTAGGAGGACTCAGCCCAGCAAGGAAGATGTCCAGAATGACAATGAGAGAGCTGTGAAGGTATCATACACTCACTCAGGTACCTGGCAGTGCAGGCAGTGAGGAAGCTGTACTCTGGAAGCTGATGCAGAGACCTTGCAAATGATAGGAAGACACTTCTCCCCTCCTTGTGTTTTGCTAATATAAACCCAAGGTTTCTTGAAAGTATCAACCCAACAAAAATAAAGCTGAAATATACCCAGGCATTTGTATACCACTGCAAAACCTGCCAGCATCCTGCTGCTATAGACAGGGATTTCATTGAGTCAGTGGAGAACAGAGCCAGCACCTGGTGTGAATGCACCTGCTACCAAGCGCTGCCTAGGATGACTTCCTTCCTTTTCCCTCCCTCTGCCTCTGTTTTTAAAACACTCCTCACCATCTCCACCAACTGTTGATGAAGAATTTTCATGGTTTACATCCTCATCACCCCAGACTGTGGAGAGGTGCATGAGGAGATTGCTGCCAGCCCACAGACTGGGTGCTCCCTGGCATTTGCAAACTCCTGTTGTAGAATTGCAACCGGCAAAGGGTAGAAAATGTTGCACCGAGCTGGGGTTTTAGTGGGATTACATCAAAGTGGCAGGTTGGTCTGTAAAAGGAATAGAAGCAGCTAGATAAAAAATAAAATATTGAGGAAATAACTGTGCATTTGTACAAGGTGAGGCTTATTCTGAATATCCTTTCTTTCATCAGGATACAAGAAGTTTAACAGTGCTGTTTAAGTCAACAAGAACATAACTCCTAGAAAAGAAATACATTGGAAAAGGAGTTTTCTCCCTATTATTTTTACATCCCACTTCATCCCTAAATCTATTGCTTCTAGGCAGTGAATCCTAGCATATGCTGCCCCACAAATGCATGCTTTGATGCTGATATTTCAGCTCTGGACTCCTCTTTTCTTCCAGACCAGATGTTCTGCTTCTCCCTGGTAATGGTTAACATGGCGCTACCTCATTATACACCTCTCTCTGGAAATTATGCCAGTGCTACTTCAGCATCAGCCAAGAGCCATGCTGAATCAATGAGACAGCTGGCACCCTCCCTGGGGATGGAGCGCTTTACCTTTTGGATTCAGGCAGTCACTGCGAGCTGAGATCCAGGATGCCGTGAATGATTTTTCGTAGACAGGTGAGAACAAAAGAGCTTTGAAAACCTGATTCAATAGAATCTGGAGACATGGGGCTCTATTGATTAAAAAAAAATACACATACATAGTCCAGCTGCATTTTCATCTTAATTGATTTTTGTATGAGATGGAGGAGCGAATTCTGTCAAACAAAACAGTCCATAGAAATCTTTTCTTTACAAACCATTAAGTAAGTAGATTTTTGCATGCACAACAGCTGTGTTGTGTTTGCAAAAATCAAATAATTCCCTTATAAAGCTCACAAACTGTAAATTGATCTCTTTGATCTTGTCCACAACATATGCTAATCCTCAAATATCCAGGGAAGAAGGGGATGAGATAATGCAAACAAAATAAACACCTGGTTAATATAAAACATTTGTAAATTAGGGTTTGAGGCCAGCCCATAGTTAGTATATTTACTTTGGGGGAAAAAAAAAAAAAGACAGTTAAGATTTTAAAAGGAAACTTTAAACAGGAAGAATTTGGTTTTGTTCTGTGAAGTCTCATTAAACTGCAATTTGGAAAATTCTCCTGAAAATAAATGAGAATAGATTGCACTTAATTTTCTCCCTACAGTGTTCATGCCTACTTTCACAGGAGGTACTAGACAAAACCCATCAAGAATAAAGCAGTCAGTTTCTACAAACACTGTATGACTAAAATAGACTGGAGGATTCTTAAGGTAATCCCTAACCTTACTGACAAGACTGCCTGGCTGTTTACAGCATTTAGTTCAGCCCATCCTAAGGAGCACTCTGCACATGGTACTGCTTTCCCTTACCTCCAATTCTGTATTTACTTTAGGACTATAAGGCTAGGGACTGGTCTTTATTGCCACTCGAAAGGCTCTCCGTTGTGTTGGATGCTGCCAGGAACAAGGATTAATAATAGCTGTTACCCTTCCAAGGCAGATGATCCTCCAGGGTAATAACTAGAGATGTTTCTGATGTCTCCCTCTGCCAGAACTGCATGGAATAACATCTAACCATGTCCCGTCTTTACTAAATTTGTTGAAATCAATGTTAACACCCATTTTTAAGCACATTCACTTGTTTCACCTCAAGGGGTTAATTTTTCTCAGAGGCAAGTCTCCAGATCTGCAAAACTCAACGAAATAGGGATGAAAGTGCAAGGTACCAATGGAAACTGAGCACCTGCCACCGTTTTCATCAGGAGTTGCACTGGCTGTGTGACTGCTGACAGAGATCTCTCTGTGTTTCCTTTTTTTTTTTTTTTTTTTTTTGCCTTTGGTATTCAAAGAAAGCACTGGTTTTGCTGAATAGAAAGAAATACAGCTGAGTCACATGTCTTCAAAGTGGCTGCAGGAAAAGACCTGAAAATGCATTAATGTGACAGCCATCCTTCACAATAGTTTTTATGCATCCTACAGAGACCCTGCCTGGCAGAGAGGACAATTTCCTTTAAAGAAAAGCACTGTGGTTGGTTTTTCATTCCTGTCTGGATTATCTTTCAACTGCTTTTATTTTGCTTAATGAAAACCAACTTCCTCCTCTCAAAAAATGATAAAGGAAACTGAAATCTCAGAAAATTATGGTCTTTATTAATTGCATTCAAAATTCATCAATTCTTTGTAAATACACAGGTTATCTTTGTAACCATGCTGCTTTTTATCTCAATCCTCTTAAGAAAAAAAAAAGGGGGTTTAAACTTCACAACATTCCTGTGAGGCAGGTAAATCTTTTCATAAAAGGATTATTTCACCCTTTACTGAGATACAGGCACCTCAAGGGTGAAACTCTGTGGTTGTTTTACTGCCTGTAGCCACACAAGACAAGAAGTGAGGGGACAGGAAATGAAAACCATCCTATCCAATTTCATTTTAAGGAGAAAATAGATAGGCAGAATGTAAGGTTCACAGCTGGGATTTCACCAGAGTAGAGGAAATAATACACCTTAGAGAAAAGTGGCACAGTATCTTTAGTGACTGCAAGTAGCAGACTCTTGGTTTTACAACTTATCTGGAAGACAGAACCCTCTGCAGGTCATTGCTCCTCACGCCATCCTACAATATCAACATGAGAATTAGTGTTACAGGGGGAAAATGCAAGCTACCAAATAATCAATTTCCCTTTCCTAGGAATCTAGATATTCCTTAGGGGTTTGCTGTGCAAATACCGCCTGGGCACCACTGATGAGTTCTGACAGTATCACAGTACAAGGTGGCAGGATGCAGCAGATGTTTGAAAGTGCCATTGCAGAAAAACGCCAGAGGAAAGGCTATCTACTAAAAATGTTTATTCCTTTTCCCTAGAGCCTCACAACCCGTATCTGCCTGTTTATCTGTAATTCTACAGTGACTAGAAAAGTTCAGATGTCTTAGGATCATTTGGATAATTCTCCCCATCTGGGAATGGTCTTTTGCACTCAAGGTACCAGCTGAGGATGGAGAAATGAAAAATTACACTTTACAGCCCCGAAGAGGCTTGAAAGTGCGAGCAAAAGTAAAAGTAGCAGCAATGGGGACAACAATATATACTTTGGACATGTTTGATTGAAATGGAAGAAACTGGAAGGAAGGAAGAAGAGGACAAAGAGTAATTGCTGCATCCGGGCTGTGCTTGTCTTTTTTGAGAGTTACCGTGAAGATGTGGCTGCAGAGCAATTACGTGGTGTGGCTACAGAGAGAAATAGCTGTGGCTGCGAGCAGAGCCTGTCTGAGAAGGAGGGCCTGACTGCTGGCCACGGGGTGGGATGGGGCAGGGGAGCAGAAACAACCAAAGGAATCCTGACCCTATTACGGAGGTGTTTGATTTCAAGAAAATCAGGACTGCACTCAAAAGAGATTTTTGTGATGGGGAAATGAGGAGGCAGGATATTTTTTTCTTATTTGTATACTTATACCCTTTTCTTTCACTGGATGTGTGTGTGGCTTCTTTAGCTTTGAATGGTAAAGTCCTTCAATAAGTGGTTGAGGCAGTGTTATGGACACATATAAAGAAGGATGAAACTCATTTACAGAAACCCTGCTTTGTACCCTTTCTTTATGGATAAGTTTGAAAGGAAATAGAGTGTCTTTTTCTGTAAACAATTCATCAGGAGCCAGAACAGCTACGTTCAGGTCTTGAACTACCGCTTTTTCTGCACACCTCTTCCATAAATGGTGCATTTATTTCTGACTTCCCTGGGTAAACCCAGGCAATCTGCTGTGCTGTTTGCGGGTGGCCTCCATGCCTCCCATGTCATGCTACAGCTATTTCCAAACCTTCCCAGGATGTGAGCTTCTTAGGTTAGGAATCTGAGAGCCTGAGGGGGACTGTGGTGAGAAGGTGCGTGTTGTATCACACAAGTGGCTTCTACGCGTTCCCAGTGAGAGGGAATGATTTTGAACAGTGTAGTCTGCCTTGCTTTGTATGGCCATAAAGCTGTAAAATGTTCTGCAGTTTAAAAGAGGACAACAGCACTGATAACTGTGGAGATTTCAAATGGATGTTGATTTCTGAGTTACATAGAGAAGAACCAGTGTTATTCATTTCCTGATCCAAAGAGGTGGGAACTGAAATACCCATTGGGTGATGAAAATAAAGACTCCTGGGGATGCAGGCACAAAGACGTTGACCAAGTCAATCTCTGCGCTGCGGAGGAACATTCAGCTGGCAGCCATGGCAGCGGCCCCCACTGCAACGCCGTCAACTTCCCTAACCCAGGGTCAGTCCTGCAGCAACAGAAAGTGGGGAGGACTAGATCTGACCCCACTTCAGTGAAGGGAGCAGAGCTGGGAGAAGCAATGGCCAACTTGCCTTCCAGCAGTCAGCAGTGAAGGCCTTCAGCTTTCCTATGAAGTGTGAAGCAGATGGAGACATGCCAGGAGAAGAGGAAGAAAGGGAATGGTTCTGCTAATCTCTGCTCAGGAAGGAACAGAGATGTGGCCTTGCGGCATAGAGCATACTGTGTTTAGAACAGTGGAGAGTCCAAGATGTACAGTTTTCACAGGACAGCCAAAAGATGAAAGCTAAAGATGTGGAAAATGATGTGTGTTATCTGTAATTCAATATCAATATTATATATTGGAAATTATATAATATAATTACAATCTATATAATATATATACAATATATACAATATAATATAATTGATATAATAGCCATGGAAAGGTCTCCAGCAACTGGTAGTGTAACTTAGCTGTCTTTTATTTCATAAATGCCAAGGTCTATCATACCCTTCTCTAATAGATAGAATACTTGTTTTCAGTCCATTATCTAATGCTCACAGGGGACACTTGAAATCCAGCAGCTGAGACAGTGAAAAAGGAGTCCGTTTGTGTGAGAAACCTAAAATGATTTCAATGGAGTTTTGCAGAATAGACCAGGCTGGTGTCTCTTACAGATTAGTCAAGTGATGCCTGGACCCAGCATGAATCAAATCTTCCCACAATTTCTTTGATGTATAGTCCCATCTCCTTCTCAGCTTTCCTACTATGTGAGCTTCTTGATCTTCTACTCTGTCTGGTACTTTGTTTGCCTCCTCTTTAGAAAGAGAGGAAAATGGACTGAGGACTCATTACTTTATCCCCAAGGCAACACTGGAATGAAGACAAGGGACATCATTGTTGAAAGACAGTAAAATGATGGGACGTAATGAGAAATACACTCAGGGAATGCCAGCTAATGCTCACAGCCCTCTCAAGATAGCTGTAGCACAGAGCATCTTGCATTTGTCACAACCAATCATCCTGAAATCTTTATGGTACTTAACAAACGAAGAGTTTATAGCAATGCATATTTTATTACATGCACAATGAAGAATGCAGAAAGAAGTACTGCAAAGGCAAAAGAAATTTCCGATTAAGATCAATAAAAAATTTAGAAAGTTAAAATAGGTCTGTGGATAACCTGAGATGTCATTTCATACGGGTGTCACTTACTTGAGATAACTAGGGCTCCCTTCTAAAACAGGTCTTTTGAAGCATATTGACCAAATATTAGCTTATTTAGGAGTTTTATAGGTCACTTGTTGCTACGTAGTTGTTCCCAGGTAATCACGCACCTACTCAGGGAAGACAAACAGGTGCTGTCATCAGAAGGTGTAATGTTGAAGGATGCTGTGATGTGGTAGCCTGGACCTAAAGGGGAAAGACGGCAGAGGCACACTCAGTGTTTTCAGGACAGAATATCTGACATCTGTACAAAGGTAACCAAGGGGTAGTTCAGATCATTTCTGAATTGCAAACACCATGGGAAGCTAGGTAAGGGATGAAAAGCACAGAGGTTTCAGTCCTGTGAAGGACAGAGAGGGTCTCACCGCCCTTTCAGTACAGCACAGAAGTAGCCAGCTGACACAATTAATACATTTTCTGTAAGGTGCAAATACTAGTGACATTTCTGTGTTTTCTTCCTATTATTATTCAGAGCCACACTACCCAGCAGCTGCAGCTTCCAGAGAGTCCAGCTGAGGCTCAGCACTATGAACTAATCTCACTGTACCTTCAGGCATCATTTTAGCTAGCATCTCTCATTCTTTTAGCTTAGCTAAGACAAAAGACTGTCTTCGGAGCCTGGCTCCTCTGTTTTATGTGGGCAGGAACATGCAGGCAAACTTAGACTCACAAAGAGCTATGCGACCAAGTGAGAGGACCTGCACACAACAAAGCATCTGCTGTCTTGGCAGCCCCTCCTGCAGGTTGAAAAAGGAGAGGGAGTGGTTTCAGTCAGACTTGGGCAGCTTTGTGGTACAAGTAGAGGGAGGCAAGAGAAGAGGGCGGTCTGCAGGCTCCCCTAGGCGGGCTGCGTATCCTCTCCCCCAGTCAACATTTTGCCTGTTTTACCTGCTGACGGTTCCTCTCCTGTGTCCCTTCCCCACACATCTGTTCACACAGCTGCTTGACTGAGCTTACCTGCCAATGCCTCACATTTTTACCACTGAGCTGTCTAGGAGGCAGCATTGCTATTTGCATGACTTTGCTTATTCCAAAGACATTTACAGTGTTTTTCTCTTACTACTTGTTACTCTTTTTAACTCTCTTACTTTCTTGCTCTTACTCTCTTACTGCTTACCCCTCCTTCTCTTCTCCTTTATTAGGATTGAAGTGAAGTTCAGGCAGACATCTCAGTAGTAGCCCCTGTAACAAGATTTTGCACTACATCTGAACTCATCCCAGCTCCCTGAGACTTTTTTCAGTAGCCTGGCATATCTTCTTTGCATGGTTTCATAGATTGATCGACTCCAAGCCAGTACCTCTCCTCACTACCAGCATCACTGGAGACATGCTGCAAACCCACCCACACCTTTTGCTACACAAACACCCTCGCACAGCTTGGCCTACCAGTAGTGGTGTGTTGAATGACTTGTTTTCGTGAGAACATTGAACAAACTCTTGACGCTTGATTTCTTGCAGCTCTTTCTTGATGGCTGCTTTTGCGATGTGCTCTGATGAACAGGTAGTGTTTTTATAAGGGCATACAGTGGCAGACACTTCCCTACCACTCATTACTTCTTTAAGAAGTTTGACAGCAATTCCATGCATGCTCAAGTCTTTTCATTCACCTTTTCCTCTACTTCTCCTTGAGTAATCTCATTTCCATGCAGTTTTTCACTAGCAGCTCATCTGGGATCAGCTGATACACAATAGTACAGTATTTCAAGAACCTGTTGCTGTACAAAATAGGAATCCTTTCATCACACAGCATTTTCTTTCATCTTTGTCAGTCACTGACTCCGGTCCAGTGACCTTTTCACTTCCCTTTACAATGAACCTGTTTACAATCATAAACCATTTCCCGCTTTCATCTCACTTGCCTTGTCCATTCACAACCTCTTCCCTTGCAAGGACAGTGTCATGTCACATCTCGTCGCTGAGTTGTTACCTCTTTATTTGGAACCGGTCTTGTATCTGTTTTTTCTTTTCCTTTCACCCCTACACAGTGGTACCTACAATAGAATCACTGGGAAGTTCAGAATTTTTGGCACTTCTTCTCCCAGTAGAAGAAAGCACAAAGTTAGGACAAGTGAAGCTCAGCCAGCATCATGCTACCGCTGCAGATTATTGTTACAGTATTTGATCCAGTGGGATTCTTTCACATTCTTTTTGCAATGCACTCTTGAACGTGCAAGTTCTATTTTATGTAAGTAAGTGCTAAATACAGCTGTGACTTCTCCTTTCAGTCACAAGCTGTATGTCGCACATTCTTGTGTGGCAAAAAGGAGATTTCCGATAGAAAAACAGCTCAGCGTGCTGTTCCTGTAATTAACACAGAAGAAAACTCAAATCTCGGTTCAGAAATTCTCAAATGACTTCAAACACAGGGATGTTCTGACAGCTGGGAATCCAACGAGAATTTTGGATAAGAAACTATTTTTCTTCAGGCCTTTACTAATGAGGACAATGGATGAGTGATGTGGGCAGCATATAACTCAGCCAAATGGTACGCAGGACTTTTCTTTCTAAGTTTGCTTATTGGCAGCAGTAAAACTTGGAGGGAACATTGCTAGCAGAGCTACACAGTGAATATTAATCTATTAATCTATTGATCTATTATTCCTCTTCTAGAAAAGGCCAGATGCTACATAAATTTGAGTTGCTGCTCCACCACACTGATTTTTGCCATATTCAGACTCTTTGTCATGGCATCCATTTATTTTGGTGCCTACTAGGGCATCTCAGTCCAAGAGAGTGACCAAGAACCCCAGACAGAAACCCAGAAGCTGGGGATTTCCAAGTACTGGCACAGCCAAAGGTGGCATCTGGAGTAGGTGTATGACTACACTACTCATCTGCTTAAATCTTTGTGTTAAACATTGAGTGACAAATTGTTTTGCCTGGAATGATAAAAGTATCCCTGAAGCCTTTGTGCATGATATTATTAATTTATTTTTAACTGTGTGGCTGAGGTGGTCTTCTCAGCGGAATAGATCACTGTCCCAGGAAGCTTATAAAAAAGCTGCTTGTTTGCATCTAGCAGCATGTGAACAATTCCACTGTTGAAAACACCTCGGCTGTGCTTGAAAATAACTGCTTCTCCCTGACAGTAAATGTTCCTGGTTCATTCCACATATACATGTGGCGATATTATGTAGATGCTTTGAAGTTTGACCTTCAAGGTGATTTCAGATTGGTACCTCAGGCCCCCTTTTTTTTTTTTTTTAACAAAACAGCTTCGGATTTTGACCATTAAGTAATTTGGACCTTAAGGTTAGGATTTTAGTGTCTGGATGATGTATCTGGAAGCAAAGTCAGTCAAGGGGCTGCATAGATATCATCACTTAAAATCCACAATTAATGATTCAAGCAAGTTAGAGGACACAAGAAATTAGTTTCATTCTCTCTAACTTTAGTTGTCTGAAAAATAGGATCTAATCTATGTTGGTCCCCCTTCTTCAGCCAATGGAGAAAGATTGCATCTTCAAAACACAACACACTCAGACTAGAGTAGTTGCCTAATTGGTGCCAAGAAGCTAAATCAAATGTCAAAGTGCTCTAAAGCTTCATGCCTGAGTTAGGCGAGATGAATTGCCCTCTGGACTTTCCTGCCCTGGTCCTTGGTGTGTGAAGACTAGACAACTAGCTAAGTCTACAGGCCAAATATTTGATGGTTACATTTAAGTGTGATGAATCCCTATCAGAAATAATAGCTATGAAAATACTGCCCAAAGTAGATCCGTTTTGTATATTCGTCTGTCCATCCTGATAATGCTGTTTAAGAGCGAGGGATGAGCTGAACAGTCCCTCTGAGAGTAAATGCTCCTGGTTCATGCCCAAAGAGCACAGGGGGGATGTGAAGACTATGAAATGTTTTGCTTTGTATTATGAGCTCAGCAAAACCTTTGGAAATTTGATCCATAGCAGCATCTGTTGGCATAATGGTGCACCAGGTTAGTTGCCTTCAACAAGTACAAACCACTGTTTAACCTTGAGGCTGAAGCTAGTCCTAGCTTCATGTTGAATAAACCAGAGTTTGTTTTTCGATTGAGGTTAGAGTATATTCAAGCCCTTACGGTTTCCAACTTGCAATTCCCTTGCATAGCCAGACTTCTCTGCTTCAGTTATTGTCATGAGAATGAGCTGTTTCATATTTGTGAATCTCTGTACATGCTGAATATTAAAACATATGAACACCACATCAGCAGTTGAGAGTGGAGCACGGCACATTATATAGTCCCATATTTAAGGTCTGTTAAAGTGCTGTCATATCACAGACATATATACACTGAAAACTCTGTCAGCTGTGGCTGCAGCTACATCCTGAAGGCAATATTTTTCAGCAAATTACTTCTTCAGAGGATTCCAAATTTTCCATAAATAGGTAAATAAATAAAACCGACATGATACTACAGTTAATCCAAAGTGTAGATACAATTTTGTGCATAGCATATTTGCCCAGTCAGCAGGGTTCTAGAAGGACGCCCAGCCTTCCTTTGGTGAGAGGACTCCAGAGATAATCTGGGATACGAAAGATTCCCTTTGGGGATTACAGAATGGTCCATGCAGTGTCATGAAGTGACAAAAGTACTCACTACAGAAGCTACAGCAGCTGGCTAGAGCAAATAGTGTAAAATCGGTTTTGGTTGGGAGCCTTATTTTTACAGCACCTCAGGAAAAGATGATGTAGTTTGTCCGCACACGGGCTGTTTTGTAGTAAAGACTTCTGCAGACACACGATTTCAGTTATCAATCATCTTACATAGCTGGACATGCCTATACCTGCCAGACACAGCTGGTTACGTACCTGCAGGAACACAAGCCATGACCTTGAAAACATTAAAAACATTTAAATGTGTGATTAAATTGAAGAGTGCTAACAGTACCACTGCCACATAGCACTGGTTAAGTGAACAGAATTAAAGCAGGTTCTTAAAGGCCCTAGATTAAACAGGGATCTAAAAAACTTCTATCTTCACACATAGTTATACTAAAGAATTACATGTTGTGAGTGAGTCTGCAGAAACATCCCAGGCCTGCCCACCAGCATCGCCCACAGGGTCACAACAAACCCTGCAGGGACAGCGAGCAACTTTGAGCTAGAAATCTGCAAAGTGCTACAATTAGCCTGTCTCCTCAGATAGACTATCATTAATTTTAAACTAAATTATATTACTTTCCCAGCTCTCCGTAAATGGACTTGATATGGTTTTGGTTCTGGAGAGCTGAGCTGTGTGTGCCAGCTGTCTGCGTTAACTGAAGACTAATCACTGCGCACAAAATTATAACACACAATTAAACTGTGAATACAGTAGTAAAATGGTTAGGTTGGTTTGGGTTGGGGTTTTTTTTTCCTTTTTTGGAAAGCTCTTTTATTTTCATAGTGCTCTCCTTTGCCCATGTATTTCTTCTTTTTTTCTTGCAACAGTGGCTTTTGGGATGAGGCCTGAATCCTGCTGTAGTGGATCTTCTCTTCTACACTTTGCATTAGCAATTTCCTGCTTCACTGCTCCTCCACTATGAGACAAGTTTGAAGATTTAGTGATCGTATAGCAGAGTTGAATAACAGCACTTCCATTTCCTTTTACAAAAATTGGCATCTCGCTTGCCTTCTGAAAGCCTTAGTCTCCCAGATGCAACTAAACAAAAATTGCAACAGAGAAAGGAAAAAGTGGCATCAGACTTTTTAACAGTGGCTCTTAGGCATCTGTATTTTTAGGAATACAAGAACAAACGTGTTGATGTATTTGCATTCAAAGGGGATATTTTCAGCAAGAGTTGTTCAGCAAAAATCACTGGGGTTTTTTTGCCCTCCTCTGTTGGGTAGGAATCATCTGCTTTTTGCAATGCTATTTTACTAGAGGAGAGACGTAGGAGAGTGGTGGTGCCCATCATCTTTCCTGTTCTCTCCTGGCAGCTCACTGCAGTTGTGTCTTTTTGCCTTTTACTTTAGATTTTAAACATGGGGAAGCTTTTTACAGCCCTTGGAGGCTGTTGGTTCAACAGATCCGTTCTGAGCCAGGCAGCTGCTGTTGGAGGCCTGTCCTGAGGACTGGGCTCGGTGATTCAAAAGGTTGGATTCAAAATGATTGATTCAAAAGCATTGGAACGGGCTGCCCAAGGAAGTGGTCAAGTCTCCATCCCTGGAGGTATTTAAAAGATTGGTAGACAAGGTGCCTAGGGACATGGTTTAGTGTTGGAATGGCAGTGTTAGGTTAAGGGTTGGACTTGATGATTTTAAAGGTCTTTTCCAACCTAAATGATTCTATGATTCTATGGTTTCTTCTAGTCACGTTTTGTACACCTGTGCTACTATAAGGATGGCTGGACAGATAAAAGATCTGTTTAGCCTGCAAGTCTGCCTCTGACAATAAATACTGAAGGAAACTGAGTAAGAACAAAGTTTCCTAGCTTCCTTCATGTAACCAGCAATTTAAACACTGACTGACCTAGAAGGGTGCAGCTGGGCTATTGTCGCTATTTAATAGCATCTGATGGCTCTATCTTCCATAAAGTTGTCTCTTTTTCAGTCCTTTCAGATGTGTAACCTGTACGTTCTTTGATCATGAGCTCCAGAATTCACTTACATCTTGACCTTCACTTGCCTTTAAGAATACTACCTTCTCAGTTCACCGGGTGAGCATTTCTTCTTGTACTGAGAGGAGTGCAAAATCATTGCCTGCTTACCTTCTCCACAACATTTTGTTCCTTTGCCATCAGTTTTACTAGCAGAGGAGGTGGTTTGTAGAGGCTTTCCTTATGTGGAAGCTGTAACACTGTGGTGATTGCTCTTATCTTTCTCTGCAGCCTTCCTACTTCTGTTAAAGCCATTTGCAGATACAGTGAGCAGACCTGTGCACAGTCAATGACAGGGACATAGTAACCATCTGTGAGTGATGTACTCATGTTTTCTGACTTGTTTGCTCTTTATTTTTTGAAAAAGGCTTAGGACCTATTTGTCTATATAATTTCCACTCACTGTTAAGCTGAGTTTCACAGAACTTTCCACACACCTCTTTCCTGAGTGGAAATAGCTAATTTACAGCACATGTTTAAATAAGAGTCTACCTTTTAATTTACTGGCATTGAACTTCACTTTGCATTTTATTACCATTTTACATGCAAGCCACTTTTTAAATCTTCATTTTTTCCTGTCCTGAATTATTCTGTATCAACATGGTGTGCAAATCTGGGTGCATCACTTTGATGATCCTTCCAGACCATTTGCAAATCTGTTGAGCACTGAAAGTGCCTACACAGATCCCCGTGAGTCCAATAGCTAAATCCCTCCATTGTGAAAAATTTTAATTCATAGCAGGACCTCCACCTTCCTCCAGGCAAGTTTAGTGTTTTTAAAGCCCTTACAGAGAGAGTCTGACAAAACTTTTTAAGAAATCCACATACTCCTACTGCACTGCAGTATCCTTGTTTACATATTAATTGACTCTTCAAAGAAATGTAATAGATTTATGAAGCATGACTTCCCTCCACAAAAGTCATACTGGCCCTTCTCCAACATATCATGTTTATTTCTGAGTCTATAGACTCTGTTCTTTAATTTAGTTTCTACCAATTTACCCACGATGGAAAACAGATTTCCTAGGTTCATGTCGACAACTATTTAAAAAAAAATTGGCATCACACTTTAAATCTCTGGCACTGAGGCCAGTGTATTTTTTAAGTTACAAAATGGAGTTGGCTCTTCAGCAGTTTCATACATGAATTCCTTTAGGAGTCCTGAGTGAATGTTATTTAGTCCTGGAACCTGATTTATTACAACTTATTTTATAATTTGTTCTGAAATCTTTTCTTCTAACATTTCAGTTTGAGACAGATCATCATATTCTTCCCCCATATAAAGCACTGGTGCTGGAGCCTCCCTCAGATCCTCCACCATGAACAGTAGTGGAAAAATTCATTAAACACTTTCAGCCTTATCTTCCAGGAGCACTCCTTTTACATCTTGATCATATATCTGCCTGACTAACTAGCTGGCAGGCTGCCTACTTCTGAGGTGTTTAAAAAAGGGTTTTTATGAAACGTTTTTATGCCTTCAGCAAATTGCTCCTAAAAATATTTTGGGCTTCCTTGTGGTTTTCTTTAAACTTGCCAGTTTTTATGATCTTCTTCTCTTTTCCTCACTTGGATGAAACTTCTTTTTTTGTTCTTTTTACTTTAAAAATTTTTCTTCACCCTGATGTTTACTATAACTGACTTGCAATTTTGTTCCTTTTAAAGTTTTTTGATAGTTGTTACTGGCTTACTAAGAGCCTCTAACATGACATCTTAAAACAATTTCCACACCATACAAAAATTTTTACCCTTCTGCCTGTTGCCTTTACATTCCTCTTCCCTCTCCCCTTCCTCTTCTTTTTTAGGTAGTTCCCGTTTTGAAGTCAAACACCATTCATGTTAATTCTTTCAACTCTTTTGCTCCTGTGGGCATAGTCACTGTGCATGTAATATAAGGATATATTATGGCCCTTTTGCAAGCCCCTTTGAGGCAGGCCACTGCTTGGAGCTGAGTCAATAATTTTTTTTTTCTTGCGTGGGCTCTCCGAGACGTTATGCTATGCAATCATGAGCAGGCAACATCTGTGCTGTTTTCTAAGGCAGTCCTGAGGATACAGCAGGTACCTCTGACACTCTTTTGCACAACAGCAGTCACCTGGGACCTTTGAGGATCTCTAGGAAGGTCCTTCAGACTCTTAACAGCTCACTGACCTGGCTTTATCACACACATTATATGATCCCATCCTGCCACTGTACTGAAAGGGTCCTGCTTGATTTATCCACCAGTATTTTACAGCAGAAGGAGAGAATGATTGAAGTGAATGGAAATTCAGGAAAAGTCTTTCCCCAGGGTATTTAGTCCAATGAGGAGAGAGTTGTCATCAAATGCCACACATTTATTCCTTATGACTCCTTAATAAGAAGGAATCTGTGCTTTTTATTTCCCTAGCTATGGCTGTGAGCAAAGAATAGACACCCTCAGTTATTCCCTGAGAGCTCCGTGCTTTCGGGCCTTGTGTTTACCAAAAATGTCCCAAAGCTTTGGATGCTCCAGCTCCCAGCCCATCCCAGGATACTTTGAAACGGGGCACTTAGCTGTTTGCTCTCAGCTGTCAGTTCAAGGACGGGGGTATCTGCTGCCTGTGAAAGAACTGGGAAATTACCGGTACTCTGGGTGTTTGAATCACCTTGGCATATCATGTTGGAGGTGAGGCAGCTCTTCCTCCAGGGGTTGTCATGCATATAGTCCTTTCTTAATGAGAATTTATGAGTCCTCTGAGGGACAGAAGGGAGAGAGCATCCTTTCAAATAGCATGGCAGTCAGATACCCCACACAGTGAGAGGCTCAGGTGCCTTGCCAGAGCTGTGGACTTGGTAAAGAGGAATACCATTCATTCGGATAGAAAGAGAGATGTGTAACATTACAGAGGTTTGGAAAGAGTATGTGCTTTTTCAGAAGCATTGACTTTCCTTTAGTTTTATTTTAAAAGTTCTCTGTAACTGCTTAGATGAATCAATGACTTTGTTCTAGTTTGGTTTTGCTTTCCTTCTTATATAATTCTCAGCTATTCCAAAGAGTTCCAAAAATTAACATTTTTGCCTTTGCTGTTTTCTCACCCATGCTTTTAAGTGTCTTTTCTCTGGCTGGGAATATTTCAGAGTACACTTTAGTCCCCAGCCTAAAAGATTACATTTTCTCCTTTTGACATTGATACTGTCATGGTCCACAGCTACCATATCCTCTTTGATGTTGTATAAGAAACTGTCTAGAAGCCTGCAGAGGTCTAACATGTGGCATACAAATCACTGGCCAGTTTTCCATGGCATCAGAAACTGGATTATCTGTGTGCCTGACAACTGATTCTTTCTGTGGTGTATCTTCTTTGCAATGTAAGCTAGATTCCTTGCCCTCTGACTGGTACCCTTGGTACAAAAGAATGTATGGACATCCTATGGTTCAGGGAACCCATTTACTGGCGATGTTCACTCCTCTTCTGATGGATGCTGCCCTACTGTAGGACTATTTAGTAGCACAGGTGCTATTAGTCTGCAGCTGGGATTGCACTGTGATGTCTCTGTGAGTATTGGTGTGCTCTTCTGTCTCCCCAAGTTCCTTCAATTTGTCACGTTTACCAGGGCCAGGAGCTCAGTTGCTGTGAGCGCACCCCATCTGCTCAGAGGGCAGATAATTGTACAGATACCTGTGCAGTAAGTGAATCAAGTAGCTTCCGCTCTCCTTCTGGTCTCATTAGATACTTTGCTCCAAGCTTCTACAAAGGAGGTAGTTAATTAAGGGTAATTAATCTACCATTGCAATGCCCGGCACTCAAATGGAAAACAAACAGCTACCTATTTATCATTCTCTCAGACCAGCTTCATACTGGATCCAGTTAAACATTGTTAAATCTGTGGATTTAATTCAAACTAGGTGTTTAAACTACCATGCTCAAGGATTTACTAAATTTTAGTCAGCTGAAACTGAACAAGTTCTAAAACTGTAAGGCTGTTTTATCTAAGTACATTCTACCATGCTGGCAATGTTTTAAGTTTAGCTGAATTTAAACCCTAATTGAACTATGCAATCCCTGCCCTGCCTTAAATTTAAATGTAATGCCCCCATAAGACTAGCTGATCTCTCGAATCCAAATTTACCCAATGTATTTTACTGCAGTGCTTGAAACTAGTCAGCTCAAAAAGCAGATTTTATTCTAAACAGTCTGTTGTTATTGCAGAATGTATACTACGTATCTGAATCCAGAAATACCCAAACTTGAAAAAAATAGTGCATCCAAGTTCTGATGTGTACATAGATGCCTATTTAGTTAGCATGTGCTTGGCTAGGGCGAGTATCATCATTCATCTTGAGACTGTCCTCCAGATCTGTAAAGACAAAATGAGATCTGCAAGCCTCAATTTACCTGGGGAGCTGGAGTGATCATGGCCACCTTGCTAGATTTAAACACTATTGCTCTTTAAATCAGGCCTCTGTCAGCATCTGATAGTCTCCTTAAATCTGTGTGAGGATATAAAACCATGGACACATCTTATGTCCTCAAGAGGAAGATGAATCTTCTGAAAATGTGCTTCTTACAATTATGTTTTATGATCCTATTACCTTATGAGTGGTACACTACATAAGCTCAGCACCTTTGAAAACGGCATAATATATACTATCGACAGATGACATGAAACAACAGATTTGTCAGCACAGGTCTGTAAGGAATATAGGCTGAAAAGTAAAAGATGGATCTGTCAGTAAGGGTAAATGGTTGATTCTCCAAAACAGGAATCCCAATTTAAGGCCTGCTTTATAATGCTTGACTGGCACTGCGTGATCATCTGAGACATAATTATCCAGGATTGATTTTGATCTGGAGATTATTTTCAAACACTTGTCATTTGTGAGTTTCATGGATTTTCAGACTCGTGGAAATGAAGCCACTCAATTCCCCTCCATTTAATTTTTGATGCCCTCCAAATGTCTTTGCCATCGCTGAAAGTCTTGTACAGCTGAGACTGGCAGGGTCATAGTAGGATACTGGTGAGCCAGCCTGGGGAACGGGACTGTCCCAGCCACGAATCACAGTTCACAGTACCAGTCGGAGCGTGAGCTGGTCTGCAGCTATTGCTGCTGACATCCCTTTGCCTTGTACACTTTTCCTTCTCAAAGATAGGACTTTCCTGTTCAAAAAGGTTATGTCCTCCGGGATATACGTCAATGAAATGGATCAATTTTATGTCTGGATGATGTATATTCACTTCCAGTTTTAAGAAGTCCACTTTCTCTTGGTGGAAAGTGCTTACCACAAAGGTACTATGCATTTGTGTGCAAGGTGGTGTTTTTGTAGCAACATGGAGGGGCTCTGCTCAGGAACAATGATCCCATTGCTGTGAGCATGATGTCATAACATGGCCTCAGACTGCACCAAGGGAAATCCTGGTAGGCTTAGGAAAACAATCTTTCACAGTGAGAGTGGTCAAGCACTCGAATAGGTGCCCGCATGTGGTGATGCCTGCATATGGTGATTCACTCAGTTACACTGTGAAAGAACAACAGTGGTTTCAACCAAAAAGTGTATCCTTGGTGCTAAATTACATGGTGTAGATGTAGAGAAATGCTAAAGTACTTTGACATGGCCTGTTGCAAAGCCTCCCTGGCCATCTTTCTGCCTACTGCTTTGGGGCACATCACCCAAATATTAGTATCAGGTGCAATGAGTGCAACTCTGTACCAGCAAAAGCTGGCATTTTGTTGTGGCAGGGGCAGAAGGTTGTTCAACATATAAGATGAAAAACTCTCTTCCTGCTCTCAATTTGTTAACTTTATGGACTGCTGCATGCATAATTGGCTGCGTATGCTTGGCAAATGTGAAATTTAATGTTGGATGTATTTTGCAGTATTATGCTAAGCCACAAGGTGGCACTGGAAGATTGTAATAATCCAGTGTAATTAAGCCCCCCCTGCTTACAACTCTTTGACAGAGAAAGCATGAATTTTTACATTAAATGATCTAAACCATGGGAATTGGTTATTTCTCTTTCTTCTGATTTTTGGCTTCACTTCCCAGCATTTTTTAGTAAAGTTTTCTCAAGAGTAAAATGGAAATGCATCTGTGTGCAGTATAGCTATTGCAATGGCACAGCAAAGTAACTCAACAAATTGACATCCCTTTGTGTTTAAACATGTATCCATTAATACTGGTGATCCTGACAGCTGTCTCTCTTTTTTGTAGCCAAGTATTCATACCTCAGCAGCAACTGCATGCAAAAGTAGGAATTTCATTTCCTCTGTAATTTCTTTGATATGTTGCCTGAAGCTTTCTCTTCCCTTGTAAAGGTTTCAGGTTTTCATCAAAGGTGAAAGTTCTTCCAAGATTTTTCCATTTCTAACAAAGATTTCACAATATTCTGGTCCAAAATATCTCACTTTGTTTTAACACCAATGTAGGCTTGGGTAAGCAAAAGCCGTTAACTATTGTATTGCTATTACAGGTGAAACTTGACACATTTTCACATGGTTTTACAAAGTACATAGCTCCTTCCTGAATGCTCACATTTCTTTTTATCCTCTAAATACTGCAAATATTGGAGCTGGTTTGTAGTTGAGCAACATAACAAAATGCTGTCCACTTGAGCAGGCTGATGTCTGACTGAAGATTGTCCTTTACACCTACGAATGTCTGAAAGACACAAAACAATAACAAAGAAGTCTGATGGAATCCTGGGTTTACTTTTGCATACAACAAAAAAAGCCCTGATTACTGTAGCTGCAATATAAAATCCTGATCCTGAAGAGCAAACAACATTGAATGGTTTTAAAGATATTCCTTGCTGGCCTTAACACCTGGCCACATGAAATCATTTACTGGATGAGGGGCTTAGACAAAACCTGTCATTAAAACTTCTTTTCAATGCAAGAGGTATCCAAACAAGACTTCTCACAAAGGCTCAACCCCACCTTATTTGAAGGAAGTCTCAAAACTTTTATTTATCTGAAGAGGAACAGACTGGCCACCCAAATTTAAGGGTCTAAAACATGGAAGGTGGAGTTGTTTCTGAGTTGTTTCTTGATAGCTCATTTTGCCTTGTAGGAAAAGCAATACCAGGTTATGTCATTAGGAAAAGTAAAATATACCCCTCACTCAGATTCTGCTACTCACTCTGCTCCTAGCAAAATCAGTGGGGTAGGTAGTTTAGAAGCTCGCCATGAAGTAAAAGCAATCTGAAAGGGTGCAGAGCTCCACATATCTCACTGAAGACTTGCCCAGGAGCCCATTTCTTCTTTGCTACAGCCAATGGCAACAGTATTTGACATGAAGAGTCCAGTGTCTGAGCTCAGCTCTCGGTTCTAACCGAGATCATTTATCCCTTTATCAGCTGGTTCCTTAAGAGAGAATAAGCTTCCTTTTGGACACCAGCAGTCCTAGTCATTCACCACCCGTGCTTCCCTTCCTGATGTCAGCAGAGCTCTGAGGCTCTTTATTGCAGTGTGTAAAAGCTCTAGCCCCAGCCCAGCTCCCCGTGAACTGGTGAACGCGTAGCACCACTGCCTGCCAGCCTTGCTCCAACGTGCTTGGCAGAGGGAACAACACCAGGAGATCTCCCTTTGGCGACAGTAATGCTGTGTCAGGGAGTTTATTCCTGCTTACAACACGGAACATGACTATGTTGCTTCAGAAGGTGTGGTTACACAGTGTCATTTTGGCACATGTGATGTAGAGCCAGGTTGTCCTACCCTGCCAGGCTTTCGGGGAGAAGTTTTGCCACTCTTCCTCATTCTCCGTCGAGTGGCCTTCTGCCCTGAATGCTCAGGGTTTGTGCAGCTTTCTGGGCCAAGCCTTGAAGAGCAATGCGCTCCCAGGAGCCCAAGAGCAGCTGCTTCAACAGTGCCCTGGGCTGTGAGCATCCTTCCTTCCTCTGGCCCTGCAGGCAGTCTGAGAAGCCTTCGGGGACTTCCCTGCTTTCTCCCTCACCATCACACAGAAAAAGAAGACAACTGGCCTGGCAGACTCTCTCCCACATCAATTCCTACTTCCAGACAATTTAACTCTCATATTTTAGCTCTCTTGTATAAAGCCTTCCCAGCTGACATTATATACATTGTGTTATTCTGCAATTAAAAACCATACACATACGCACAGAGATTTTAATAAAACTTTTGTTATCAAGTTTTATTATTTCAACAAGTGTTGCTGTCAGCTAATAATCCCTAGAGTGGCCATCATGAAGTATTCCAATAATTGGATTTTAATTAAGAAATTCACTTAGTCCTACACTATTTTTGAAATCTAATTATGTCTTCAGGAAACTCACCCAAGTTGTGGTATTTTCTGGACAATGTACAGACTCCGTACAGACTCCCTCCATTACTTGAAGTTCTTTTTTTTTTTCCTTTTTCTTTTCTTATGGGTATTATTAAAACTCTTCTATTTCCTGAACTGCCACTCTAGGAAACTGGCAAGACCTAATGGATGAAATAAATGTGGAATGGCAATACAAATCTCTATTATACACCTTATGTTAGAAAAGAAGGTCCCTATGCAAAGAAGGTTAGAAGGATTTTTTACTTATTATATTAATAATCTTGAGATTTAATGGCATTATTAATGAGAAAAACCTGTAGATAAACTTGGTTGTAAATTTTAAATATATAGACAATAGTGTCTCACCTCATCTCAAGTACTTTGGGAAAACTCACGAGTCTATATGTGCACACTGAGTGTCACCTGGAATAAGTCTAGTGAAGCCTGTAGGCTTGCTTATATTTATATCACAGAAGCACTGAGTGATCCAGATGCTGCTGTTTGTACATTACGTTTTAGACATCTTTGATGCTGAGCATCACATCTCACTCCAACATCGTGTGAGTTCTCATGACATAGCAACAGGAGAAATAATTAAGAACATCATGAATTCAAGGCATTTCTCTTGAAGTGGTTGGAGTATTCCTGTACTTTTCCATGTGGAATACAGAGTAACACCACTTTGTGGTACATCTTTGACTGTAGGTAGGCAGAAATCAATGTAATAAAAATAAAAGTCTTGCAGAGATATTTTTGTATTTAGAAATACAAATGGTACATACAGTCATATTCTGACCTTGAAAGAATGGAAATAAAATGTGACAAGGGACTGTTTGTAGTGTTTATACTAACCATAAAAATACTCTATTCAAACATGAAGATTTCCTTGAAACAAAAGAAATCTATTTAAAATGTGAAGAGGGGAAGGGATAAGAAGAGAAGGTCTGATGAATTAATGGTTGGCAATATGAAGAACATTTCAGTAAGATTATTTACATGAGTGATATGAGGCATCTGGCCTGTACACTGTATAGTACAAATATAGAAAAGCTGTGGAGGCCATAATCTGTCATTGTAGTGCATATGCAACTCCAGTTGAATTCAATAGTACTTCAACATGCATATAGATGAGATATTTGCTTATAGCACAGGCTGATTTTTTTATTTCAAGACAGTCATTGTTAACATTTTAATAAACCCTTTAAAGAGATGGGGCAAGACTTCCATTGACTTTAACAGAGCCAAAATTCCCAGCCAGGGCATTGGCTGTAACCCTGACACACTGAAATGCTGAGAAAAAATCTGGTTAAGAGCAGACTGAAAAATGGTGGTTAAGCTGCATCGTTTTTTCATCTTCTTAGATTTGCTTCAGCCCTTAGTACTCTGACCCACCTTTGCCTTCTTTGCTTTACTTGCTTTTTTCCAAGCAGTATTTCCAAAATAAGATATGTAGCCTATATGAGTAGTATAGATAGTATCTAATTACTATTTTTATTTCATATGTAACTGTCCATGTTTAGGCAGCTTAGCCACGTTGTGCAGTAAGTTTAGCACAGTCATTTGATATTTATCATTACAGCTTTGTATTTTCTTCTAGTGCCTCAAGCAATTAAACCATGTGTCCATCTTCTGTGGGAACCTGTAGCAATTATTAATCACTTGCCATTGTCTTTGGATTTTCTGTTTGTGACCCTTTCAGTTCTGCAAGGCAGGAAGCTGTCTTCGCAGTAACAGGGAAGATGTCTACAGGTTAGGATATATTTCAAAGCTTTAAAAATATTCCAATTGCTTTTTAAAGTCTAATTGGACTTTTAAAAAGTTGATTAGTATACCTGGAATTTGTGATTCTTCAAACCCTTGCTTGCTAGAGACCTTATTGTTAAGATTACAAACAGCATCCAAATGGTTGAAATGAAAATTTGCTTTAAAAAATCTAATATTCCACTTAAGCTGCTGTACCAATATTACAGAATCAGTTAAAAGTCAAAAGACTGTGTCCAAAGATCCTAAATGTCAGATTTTCATAAGCATTGCGTTCCATTTAAAAAAGCATCACATATTCACAGCTAGAATACTTTGGAGCCTGCTTTTTTATTGTTTTTTAAACGAAGATCAATCCAGGCTCCCATATGCTCCTTGCTCCTTTCTTCTGGAGTGACAATGGAGGGAAGGAGCCGTCCAAACAGCTTTTCTGAAGGCAAAGCTCAGTTCCACTGTAGTTAAAAGAGTTTGTCCCACTGGCCTTTGGCTGAGGAGGTCAGCTGAAGAGTGAAGAAACCTTCAGTGAAGCCAGTGGGACCTTGGATCAGTCCCAACCTGACAGAAAACAGGTTTGTCCGTCCTTAACAACTGTGCCTTCAAAAGCCTGCTGACAACTCAAGTAGATACCATACAGACAAGGCTGTTCATAGAAGACCTCGCTGAATTCACAGAGGGAGGAAATTTTAGTGGGCTGAAGTAAAGAGGAGCCATGCTTGTGATTCCAACGGAGCCGGAAGTTCCTCCACAGTGCTCCCCTAAATGAGATATAAGGATCTGAATGAGAAAGACTAGGAGGACCTTCTTCTATTTGATCAGCTGAAGGAATATGTCTTCTCCAAGGGCTACTTCCTTGTCACCTCTGGTATGAAGACAATGATCAGACCTTGGAGAAGCTGGATCGAGTTACACAGACCATAGAGTTGAGCCATTCCTTCTTGAAGAAATTATGTCTTCCTCAGGAACATGACCCAGTGGCAGACTTTGGGTTTGCTTTTCCTGCTCCATATTAACCTGGCAATTTCATATCTAAGGTAAGAGTAACCATGCTGGCTCTGAATATGTAACAGCAGCTTATTGCAAAGATCAGCAGTACGCTCCACACAGCTTATGACATTTGTTCTATGCAGAGAGTAACACCTATCTATCCATCTACCTATCTCTAGATTGATTATTAAGCGTGGACGAAGCCCCCACTTATGGCGAAGTAAGAGTGGAATAGATAGGAAGGAGGGAGTTGAAAGGGAAAAGTCAGCTGTGATTTTTTGTTACCCGTTTGAAATAAGAAGTCCCTGGGCAGCAGTAGCCTGCTCCGTAATGCAGAGGCTGTCTGGAGGGGCAGGACAGCAGTATGATTCCTCACAGGCCGCACGCTTCTGTTCAAAGCTGTGACGTGAGCACCCCACATGTCTAGCAGAGTGATGGTGCTGGGGACATATGGAGGTATCCATCTTCCAGGTGTTTGGAGCAGAAATGGCTGTGGGGGAGGCTTTGGTGCAGCTCTTTCAAAGAGTACTCATTACCTTCCCCCTCCTTTCCTCTCTCCCCTTTTATTACTGTGTTCCAAACTCAAACCCCCAAATTAAAACAGTATTTTACAGCTTGGTACTGAAGCCTCGGGTTGCAGATATTAATTACCAGGACGTGCTCTGAGGGAAGCAAGGATTTGGCAGGACAACTGAAGTCCTCTTTTCCTCTTTCATACCCCGCTCTGTACGGCATGCTGGCTTGCTTCTTGGTTCCCCTTTGGGAGGTGATAAATTTGAGCTCTGCTATCGAGGCTGGGCATCTGGTATGGCTACCCTGTGCTGTCGGTACCCTCCCCTTCACCCTGTCCCAATGTCACATTGGTAACGATACGGTTTGGGGTATGGAAGAGGGCAGGAAAAAGCCCCATAGGACTCCTTGTAAAGAAGAAGGAAAACAAGGTCGATGAGACCTTTCCCTTTGCATGGCAGCTGGTGGGATTAGCCACAGCACCGAGCAGGGATGAGCTTTCCAGCTTCACTCCGAGGGGCTGTCCAGCTACAGGTTCCTGCTTGCGGGGAAGAAGCAACCCTTTAATCCCGGAGCTTGGCTCCCGCAGCCGTCACCCAGCTCCGCTCCGAGATCCCGCCACCTCAGTGCCTGGTTTGCGGGCGCCCGCTGTCTCACAGGCTAAAGCAGCACTGTCGTTGCACGGGACACCCCTGAGGGAGGTGGAAAAAACTAAAATGAAGGGAAAGAACGAGGCAAGAGATGCTCTCCCAGGCTCCTTCCCGGCGCTGGGCAGGCAGCCGGCTGGCTCCCAGGGGCTGGCGGAGAGGGACAAGGGCTGTGCCCCAGGTGGCAGG
>NW_009258383.1:5904881-5905580 GCF_000687185.1 Egretta garzetta
TTGTCTCAAGCCTAACCTTGTCTTGTGGTCATGGGGTCTATAATTTCATTTTTGTCTAGGCTGGTGAGAGCTCTGCTTGTTCTGTAAAGTGGATGTCAGGTGGATCTATGTTCTGGAAGGAACAAAGAGGCAGCGAAGGCAGCGCGGGGGAAGTTTGAGCGGCGAGGATGCAGGCGGTGTACTGGTACGCGGTCCTTCTGCTGCAGCCCACCCTCTACCTGGTGAGTGCCCCCGGCCCCCTGCACGGCAAAAAAAACCGGTACCTGCGGGGGCACTGGAGCGCCGCTGCGGGGGCGCCCGCCCGGGCTGTGGGCTGCAGGCAACTTCTTGCCCTCCGCTCCCTCCTGAGGGTGGGAGCCCCTTCGGAAGGGGGGACCCCCTGTCCCCCAGGGTGCCGCTACGGGCGGCGCGGCACGGGCGTGCAGGCACTCAGTGACAAGCGCAGCGGGTATTTTCCGCGTGAAGTGTCATTGACTCTCGTAGCAAATCTCCTTTAAGATTACCGGGGGAACACGAGTAAACAGCGGCGTTATCTCCTTTAACACACACTTTATTCCCTCTGCGATGGCAAGGAACAAAAACAAGGCAGGCTGCTCCTTTGCAGCCCGCACCTTCGCTCGCCTGCCGTGCGTTAAGCAGGCAAGCGCTTGGCGGGAGCTCGTCCCCGTCGCGGCGGGGGGGGGGAAAGACCCTTTTGCG
>NW_009258383.1:5906294-5908365 GCF_000687185.1 Egretta garzetta
AAGCGGGGAGAAAAGTGCGTGGCAAATAATCTGTCAAAAAGCCGGAGCGAGATCGATACGTCGTGTTAAATTTTAAATGTGTTTGCTGGCAGTTAAACTGCTCTCGACTCATTACAACAACAGTGCTGGATTTATTCTAATGCGCTGCAGTCTGAACAACAAGCGCATTAATTCTCTTTTAATTGTAAACTGGGAGCATTTGAAAACCATTCAGTGTGCAAATTATGCTGATTCAATTACCGTTTAGTTACAGACTTCATTACCTGAATGCTTTTTTTTTTTTTCTTTTCTTTTCCAAGGGTTTGGCATTGCAGAGTAAAGGCGATGGTTTTCCAGTTTCGCTTGAAACAATGCGAAATACGATACAAAAAAAAAATCGGGAATAAAAGGCAGCCTAGGGGGAGGGGATGCACTTTTTGGCTGGGCTGTGTCTTCTGCCAAAAAACTCGGGTGTGGGTGTGTGTGTGTGTGTGTATCCAGAGGATTTCCCCGTCTATTCCGATTCTTCTTTCTAAGTCCATACTTCACGTTTATGCCAATCTCTCCCTATTCTCTGGATTTAGGGAGTGACTGTGAAAGTTTGCGTTAGGCCATCGCGTGATAACAAACTGTTCATCAGCATCGAAGCGTGAAGTTTTGATTAAAGCTCTGATGCGGTGCCACAAGCCAGCGAGGCACCGCACGTTGTTGTGTGTGCGCGTCGCTCGGTGGGGACTAGAGCAGATTCAATTAGGAATTAAATTTTCAGTATCCAACCTGTTAGGAAGGGTACATGAAACGGCAGCACAACCAGCTTCCTATGGAGGAGGTTAAAAAATCCGTTTTGAGAGGGGTTAATAATACAGGGGAGAGGGAAAACAGCCTGTTTCCCCTCCGCCCGAACCAGGGGGATTCAGGGACAGTGAACAGCCGCAGCGAGGACCGGCTTTGCCGGGATCACCCCGGCTTGAAGAGACTTCAGCTCACCACTTAGGCACTCCTTACCCGGAGTAGCGCGTACGGAACTAAAAACAGCCGGAGTTTTGCGTTGCGTGCTGCTAGGGTAAGGATCCCTCCCCCCTCAGCCTCCCCACCCCCGGTGGCTTTTAAAATTAGGATACACACCGGAGCTGAGTGGCAGCGCGTTTTAACTCCGCGCGGAATTTAAGCAGCGCAAGAGCAAATTTTTTCACAGAGACATATGCCATCCAGCCTTGCTGCCTGAAATTTATAGAGGTCACAGCCGACCAGAACGAGAAGGAATTTTGCTGGGGTGAAGATGGTTCGCCTTATTATGTTTATTGATAAGCACATCAGTTAGCCTCTGCAAGACATACATTTTCGCCTTGTTGCGAGCTGTGCAGTGTTTTGAAAATGTTATGTTTGATTTGCAGTGGAAGTGCATTTCCTTTGGCCTAAACGGATAACTTCGTACTTATTTGGCAGAATTAGGAGCTAACCTTTAAAAGCTTGCCGTTATTTTGTTTCTTCAGATTTAGAGAGCTGCAGAAAGTGTTCAAACAGCTCCACTCGGTCTTACTCACCACGAGACTTCACTTCACCGCCGTTCTTTTGAAAGCATCTTAGTCCTATTCTAATGGATAATGTTTTCTTAACTATCAGTGCTATGCCGACCTCAAAACCGTCATTAAGGAGACACGTAAATATTAAGAAAGAAAAAAGCACCCGGCGATCGTAGACCCTTCTTAGGTTTGAGCTCTGTCTGTTTGTAGAGACACCGGGGTTTTACACCACTCCCTTCATGGAAAGCTTCTCGTTTAATTCCTGCCTAGTTGCCGGTGAATTTCCAGTCCGACACCACAGGACAATAAAACGCCAGGCTGTTTCCTTTCCTTTCTTTCCTTTTTTTTTTTTTTCTTTTTTTTTTTTTTCCCTGGGTGGAAGCAACATGCTGTAGAAGCGCCTACAAAACGCGCGGGCTGCTGGCAAAAGGCGGCAAGGATCCTAACTAGTTATTTCTCAGTGGGACAGGTCAAGGATGGCCCAAAAGGAGGAGGCGGATCGTTTCCGTACCGGCTGCTAAGGAGGAGACCCTTCGTGCGGCTGGGGACCGGTAGCTCCCGGCGGCGGC
>NW_009258383.1:5908666-5909295 GCF_000687185.1 Egretta garzetta
CCATACCCCCCCGCGGTCAGGTTGTTTCGCGGGGGGAGCGTCCCCCCGCAGAGCTTTGTCCGAGCAGAGCAGCTGCGGGGCTGCCGGGCGCCTTGTTTTTGCAGGGGGGATGGCATTGGCAGAGGAGCTTGGAAACAGCTTGCTAACCTCCTTCCCGTGCCGGGCTGGGATTTTAAGGTCTGGTTTCACACCGTCACTGTGGTTTGGAGGCCTTCTGACAGCCGAGCAGAGCTTTCCTGCAAAAGTGATGTGAATAATAGAGATTTAAAATTGTCCTCAGCGGTGGCACACTTGGCACGGTATTTGCTGAGGGGGTAAACAGGGGGTTAGTGGCTCCAGAGTTTGTGTACATTTAATTTCGCTCTGTGTCGCACTGTTTGCGGTCATTTCACCCCGGTTAATGAAAGCTATGGAGAATGTGAAGAGATATCACGTGCCGGCGAATAAAAGTTTATTTTTTTTTTCCTTCTTTCTTTTTTTAAAGATAGTTGCTGATTGTGTCCTACTTTGTCGTGGGAGGAAAAACAACCCCTCTATAGGCAGCGAAGATAAAAGAAAACAAAAGGGAGAGAAGGCATTGTCCTATCATAATCACCACCCACAGTATTTTCTCAGAGGCATTTGGTGCT
>NW_009258383.1:5909317-5911462 GCF_000687185.1 Egretta garzetta
GGGGGAGCGCTTGGTGCGGAGGGAGAGAAGTTGCTTTTTGTGCGAGAGTTTCCGTAGCCTTAAGACGATCCCGCTCCCCCTTTCTAAAGGAGTTGGAGAGACGCTTTCGCGGTGGCGTAGGGGGAATAATTACCCTTTCGGAAGGTAAGGCACGGGAATCGCAACCGGACTCGGATCTCGTGTAGGCGAAACAAACTTCTCTGAGCTCTATTTTTTTTGTTGTTGTTGTGAAGCGGAGGATGGTACAATCTCTTCGGGGCTTCCTTCCTTCCTAACCACCAGGGACCTGTGAGTTTAAGAAGGTGTTCCCCCGCACTGAAATTTCTTTTTCCCGGTGCTTAGTACACAATTTTCATTTCTTAAATAGCTGGAGAAAGCAGTCTGGAATAGATTTCACCTTTCAGGGAGGCACCTGAATATAATCCAATATCCCTGCCTCTCTTTGACTAGCCAAATCTTCCAAGTCGGTACCTAGACGTATCCATTTTAAGCTGTTTAATATTTCCCTCCATCTCTAAACCGCCATTTTAATTAACAGAAAGCCAGTCTCCCAGTCGTCTTGGAAAGCCTGGTGAAGCAGGTTAAAGAAACCAATTGCTCGGAATAGCCAGCACTTGGAGGAAATGAATGTGTGAGCCATCCTTCCCTCCCTAGGATTGGTTTCTGTTCTCCCAGTTGGGCTTGGGTGAAGTTATGCTGTGATTTATCAGATAGTTTAACTCCCAACTCGCTCTTCTTGTAAGTCAGCATTAAACCACCTCCTGGGTGCTTTGTAAATACAGCTTTAGCATTTTTTTTCATGCAGCAGATTGACATGTTGACGATTCTGCTTTAAGGAATGTGACAATAAAGTGGAAAACCAAAGGCTGGCAAGCACTTCATCAAGGATAAAAAGGTTCTGCTGTAAGGATGTCACTCAATTTATTGTGAAAGTCGAATGAATTACGTTTAATGAAAGTGCTCCCCAGATGAATATTACCAGCAATTTCCTGAGTTGGCTCTGTCGGATTGATATGAGGAAATGCCAACCTATATCAAAAAAGATCTCCAATCTCAATTACTATGCAAGCTTTCGAAGAGCTCCTTTTTATTGATATGATATATATTGGCGGGTTCTCAATGCTGTGGAAACTGCTCTCTGTTCAACAGGACAGCATATTTCCTAGTTTTTATTGTTTAACCCTGCGTTTTGCTGGCTGTTGTTTAAACTTCTGCGAGTGCCCTTCTTTTGGAGAGGAAATGTTTCTCATCCCCTTTCCCTTTCTGTGATCTAGAAAGACCAAAGTTGTGTGCCTGGCAGAGAGCAAGGGCGATGCTCATTGCAGGAAGTTTTTTCAGCCTTGATGGACAAAGCCAAAGGTCAAGAGAAATAACTCGGCTGAGACAATGGCGTCGGATGCCCCCAGTTTCAGTGTATTTCTAGGCTACAACTGAGAGCATGGTAATATTTATTATGACTAGCAATCCCAATATTCCCGCCCTTTCCTCCTCATTCCTCTAGGGCTTCTTTGGGCAAACTAGAAATTCACTAAGCCCGTGAAGAGAGAGAAAAGCTCTTATGTTGTCTCATCTACATAAGAATTGACTTTGTGACAGGCTTTTCTGTTCTATTTTAACTACCCTGACACCGGTCGCTCCTTAGGAATACAGCTTCTTTCCCAGAATCCATCTTGCTGGGCTTGTTTGTGATTAAAGGAGGGATTCAGTCAGCTTTCTTCTACCACTTCCCCTTTCTATTTCAATTTTTAAATCGAAGAGAGAGAAAGAAACGGTATTGAAGGACAACAGGGAGGTGCTCGGTATACTGCAGCAGGACGGGGACATGGGCACCTTCACATGTGGAGCTGCACGCCTTGCATGCAGCATTAAAGAGGAAGCAGAAAGAGCTTGTCCTTACCACATGTTGGGTTAGTTGGGGTTCCCATTTTCCTGTTCATTACTGGATCTGCGTCTAAAACTTTCTTCAGTGCACGATTAGTCCACGTGATTTTAAATTTTTTTTTTTTTTTTAAGTGAGGTTTTTCCCCCTCTGTCGGAGATGCTGAATGATTTGAGCCACGGAGTACTAGTACAAGTGCTGAAGGGAGAGCGGAGAAGGGCTGGCAGCCTGAATGGGACAAGGTTGACTTCGAGGTGCCCTGCTCC
>NW_009258383.1:5911643-5923983 GCF_000687185.1 Egretta garzetta
GAGCACCCGTCCCTGGGGACCTCCGCTACATAGGCCCCCTGTCCCGGGCTAGTCAGTTTTTCAGGCCACTGCTGCTCAGACCTCACCCGAAACCTGCTGCCGACTTGGCGTTTGGCTGCCTGTGTTAGTTTTCCTGATGGAAGAAGCAGACGGGTGGACAAGCAGATCGATGTCTTTACTGTTGCTACTGACTGGCTTTCTTTTAATGGCGAAGCAGCTGCTTTAGTTTCTGGGGAAAAAAAACTGACCAGAGGGACAATACGTGAGTGTGGAAGGGAACAGGGATGGGATCTTGGATTTATTCATCTAAGATCCCTGGCAGGATGACTCTGGGGATCAGGAAAGCTGTTCTGGGATGCTTGTGTTTGTCTCATTCCATTCTAGGACCACAGCATCCTCTCCTTTTGGAGAGAGACCAGAGGCATCCGAGAGTGTAGAAGTCAAAATGGGCTGTGGGACACAACTGACACTGAAGCGTGAGAGCAAGGAGTGGTTAATTAATAATGACATTTCCCATCCCCTGGGTCATGGCAGGAGCAGCTCTCAGAGACAGCTGATGTAATTTTTGGCATGGTGGCACTCTGAGACACCTGTGAGGGGAAGCCACATCTTTCTCCCTCCACTTGCTTGCGTCCTGACAGCCAAGGACTCAGGGTATCTCCCAGCTCCCTCCTTGCTTTCAAGAGGAGATAATCTCAGGCAAGTGCCTCCACCCCTGTAAATCTCCACTCACTATCAACAGAGCTGTCTTCTAGAGGTCTGCTGCCTGAAAAGCACTTGTCAATGAAACACTGACTTTTGACAAGGCAGGTGTAAGTGGATGACTGATGGAGAGTCCTTCAATAAAGGAATGTGAAGGGAATTGACTGGGCTGAGAGGAAAAATAACCCACAACCCCCACCAATCCTCCAGACAAAACCATAAGCCATTTATTCCAGATCCATATTCTCCCATGAATATCAGTAGCAGTTGTGATGCTTTTGCTAGACGTGAGCACTTTCCAGTCCCTTTTGATTACACTATGTCCCCATGCATGGTGCCTGGAAACTGTATTGTCTGTTTCAGAGATATTGCTTTTATCTTCCAAATGCCACCCTCATTAATGTCAGTGTCTCACAGTCCAACTAGTGACAAATGTCTCAGGGACATTCATCTGCCTTGCACAGTGAATCCATCTCTCCAGGTGCCCTCTCTTTTCCTCGCCAAGGGGTAGTTTGGTATTATTTTCTTCCTTGCCCTCTGTGTCTGCTGTGAAATTATTTCTCCACTAGTTGGTCTCTGTCCTGTCCATTTACGTGTTAGTTTTGCCAGTGCTGTCTGCGGTATTGCCTCTCCTGTTAAGCTGTTTCATCACTTTGATGAGAGGCTGAACAGTGCATGTAAAGATAATCTGCTCTTTCCACATCTGCAGTTTGTTGAAGGAGGAGAAATTAGGCTTTTTTGCTTTCTGGAAGCCTACCACACGATAATGATACTAGCGCCCTATTTTCCTCAAATTTAATTTTCTAATCCAGATTAGATACAAAAACTAAAGAACGAAGAGCCTGGTTGATTCTTTGTGTGTGTAGCCTGGTTGTTTCTTATTGTGTGTGCTTGTGATTGTTCTGTTTTTTTGTTTTTTTTTTTTTCTTTCTGAACTTTTGAAAAAATGATAAGTAAACTATACCCTATGTTATTTCTTTGTATGTTTCCTTAAACTTTGGTGATTGCTGTACAGGATCTCTAGGCTCAGCAGATTCCTTTTAGCAGCAGAGCTGACAGCCAAAATAATACCAGGAAAGAAATGATCCAGTAGCCTCAGTTCTTGGAGCCAGATGTAATCAAAATATGACATATATATTTATGTATATCTTTTATATATATATATACACACACAAATTAGATATATTAAATTTATCTAATTTATTTAGGAAGAAAAGTAAAGAGTCACTTAAAATCTAACCAATACAACATCCTTGATAAATGGAAGATTCTACTTGCCTTCCTAGTTAGAACATCTGATGCTTTGATCCAGAAACCTCCGAACTCAGTGATGGATCTGGCCCTATGAGTTTAGTGCTTCTGCCTGATTCTGCATACCTATGTCAGAAATAACATAAGTAATGTTACAAATGATTAGTGACTAGCATGTTTGTCTTAGAGGTGCATATGAGCCACTAGGTAAAAGGAAAAAGAAGAAAGAAGACACATTCTAGCCAGATATTGAGAGCACTACTGAAAACCAAAGGCTCCTATACAGCAGATCCTATGGCCTGATCCTACAGGGTTGTAGAAGATAGGATTCCTATGTAAATCAATGCCTTACCTGTGTGAGCAGGACAGATTCTGTCTCCTGTTGAAGATTAAGTAGAACATTTATATCAACGAGAATTGCTTGTCGTTATTCAGATGCCACTTCAAATTGAAAATGTAATTGGCAGCTCCTAAAAAAAATTAACTAATGGAATTTCTGTTATGGATAGTTCACAGCACCTGTACTGTAATATTTATCTGCACACTCATTTTTATAAGCTATTCTTGATTGAACTTCAGAAAAACAATTCTTCTGCTAGGCTATTTTGTTAAGAAATGTTGTAATAGGACTTCAGGTATATAAAACTTCTTATATAAAATTAATAGACTGCTTTTTATATTTACAATCTCACCCATAGCATTTGAGGTCTTGCAAAAGAGAGCATGGACTTCAAATAGGAACAATATTAAAGCTGTGTCCTCCTGGTTGTTGCACAGTCAGTAGCAATATTGTAAAATATTGGTCTGTTTAAAATCAGAATGTTAGTCTGTAATTTGACTAATTTAGAGTAATTTCTGTTGTCAGTTTCTGCAGCTACTCTGTACTGCATACAGATTTTTTTCTTGATCTTTTTCTGGGGAATGCTTTGCACCTTGAGAAGATTTTTTTAAGCGATATTGCTAGGTAAAACCATAGGAATAACACTGTAGCTTTATGGAGGACAATTGCTGAGTGAACAGATCTTTAAAGAGCAGGGAAATAATAAGGAGTACAAATACAGAGTTGTGACATAAAAGATGTGCATAATAAATAGTATGTCAAATCCTTCACCATTAAAAAAGATGGGCTGCATCCCGCTGCCTTCATCT
Source organism: Egretta garzetta (assembly GCF_000687185.1). NCBI lineage: Eukaryota > Metazoa > Chordata > Aves > Pelecaniformes > Ardeidae > Egretta > Egretta garzetta. Next base: position 5,914,746 of record NW_009258383.1, read on the forward strand.
GTAATGGATATTACCTTAACAAGACCCACAATTTTATATTCCTACTTTTTTCTTCTCCCTGCTTCCACAAACAATCCCATTTGCTTAATTGGCTTGCTTGTAGTAGATGGTAGTGTACTACATGTTGCAAACAGAGGTGCAAGAGTATGACCTTTTAGTAACATTCCTTGCTAATATCTGAATTATAAAACGTTGGGATTTTGAGCAGTTACTTGCACAAAGGATATCCTTAACTTCAGTGGAGTCACTTCTGTGAGTGGTCACTTGGAGTGAAGTAAGGAACGACATCGTCTGACCCTTGGTAAGACGGTTGTCTATGTGAATCATCTGCTGTATCTTCAGCTTCTTTCTACTGAATCATATGGTGGTACCGCTTGCTGTGTACCCCCTTCCTCTGTGAGCAGCTCAGCTAGCTCTGTGAACACTAGTCATTGGAAAAAGATACTATCCCACAGAGTTATAAATATATCAGAATGTAGTTTGTGTTTACATCTTAGATGCACAGAATATTTGCTAGCTAGAGCAGAGTGTGAGTCCTGGGAAAGTTATTGGGTGGATTAGCAGATTGTAATGATATGGTTCAGTCTTTCAGTGTAATGCAATCCAAATGAATATGGAAATGTGTGACTAAGTACATTAGAGGAGGTGCGAGTGCTGTTTTTATTCTTCACAATTTATGGAATATTATGAAATTGTGGGGTTGTAGCAGACACTTCAGAGTAGATGCTAATGGTTTGTAACTGCTTTTTAGAAGCAAAACACAAGCTTAACTGAAGTCAGGAGACTTGCTCACACATGCTTCAGTACTTTACTGAACTAGGACCATAAGAAAGTGAATGCAGTGTGGGTTTTTGCATTTCTGTTTTTAGGATATAAAGTTTTCTTCTTCCATGTCATAAAAGATCATGCAACTATATCTTTATGAAAGTTACGAAGTAATATTTTTTTCCCAGAACTTGCTGAATTTACATCTTAGGATCTATTACAATATTATGCTTATAAGCAAGTGTTACACCACCTGCCATCCCCTATCCTAAATGTATTTTCTTTATTACATTCACCATAATTATTGGACAATAAAAATTATCCATTAATTATTGGATAATAATTACTTTTTTTGCTTAATTCCAAATCTTTAGAATCATGATTTGTGACTTATTCTGACTACTGATTCAGCTTCTAAAGAAATAGTCTGCAAAATATCTTTATCTTTGAAATGAAACCAAAGCTAAGCTCTTCAAATAGATCATTCATTTGTCTTTTTTTTTTTGTAAACATGTTTTTGAAGTATACAGGCAGTACCACTTACTGTTTTCTAGAGTTACAAAGAGGTGCAAATGGTGGCATATCTGAGAAAGCCATGTGTGGCCTGTATGCACTATTATATCTGTGCTCCAGATTTGAAGTCTAACTGCTACTGATGTACATTTTTTGCAGACTACTGCAGATTTTTTTTCCTTTCAGAAGAAAAATGTACTTGAATGATGACCATGCAAGGCAAAAAATTTACCCTTATTTATTCTTCCACAAGAAATTTGCATGTTGATTGAAGATTGTTCAGATTCATGAGAACTTTGTCATTGATTTCTCTGGTCATTAAATGGTGTCCTTAACTTGATACATTTTTTTTTTTTTATAAGGTGGTTTGGAATGATATTTCATTGCATTTTGGCTTAAGTTGTTTTGTGTGAATTCATAGCTGGCAGAGGAATGAAGAAGTAAGCATTTCTAATAAACATGAAAGAATATGTATGTATGGGTATGTGGGACTCATAGCCTTTGGTCTGAGCAACTTAGTCTCCTGTGAAGTTAAAAAGAGCCGAGTGGACCCTACACGCTTTCATTTCTAGCATTGTTTCTGTCATCGTAGTATGCTTTAGTAAATTTACCCAGAAGAATATCATCCTGTCTGCCATGAGACCTTTCCTTTAGATCCAACTCCTTTTGTTCTCTGGTTAATGGCTCAATGGCTACAGTACTCCTTCACCTAGAGTAATGACTACATGATTTGTCTCTAAACTTTTATGTTTTGTTTTATCCAAGTGGCACAGTGTTAGTCATCTATGCCTGGCAAAAAAATGAAACTGTGCTGCCAGCTGTTATAGGTGGATGATTTGCTTTAGCTCAACAGGTGGAGCTGTGACTTCGCTAGCCTGTTGATTCAGGCTAAAATTCAGCTAGCTAGACAGGTCCCTGACTCAATTTTGCCCACGTATTTTACATCCCCTAAATTTGCACCTGCATTTCCATTGCCCATGAAAGTCTTTAACCTCCTGACCTGTAAGACAATTCAGGTAACGAGGAGCATATGTGCTCATGTATTATTGAAGAAAAGTTGTTCATGGGTGGGAATATGGTAGTTTTAGGGGGCTGTTATGGAAGTTTTGTTCTACCCCAGCTTTGCATATTAATGCAGAAATTAGACTGATTCTATGACAGTATTTTCACTTAGCCCCCTTCGAGCATGGTCCACCTTGCATGATTGATTTGACATTAATCACTGAATTCTAGGAATTTTCTGTGCCCTGACTTTTTGTTAGGACCTCAAAGACTGTAGAAATGTTTGGAATAATTCTCTCTTCAGCATGTTTAGAAAAGGCTGGTTACAGTGGATTTATGTTAATTTCTGCAAAAATAGCAAACTCATTGCTTGTACATCATTTCATAGACTACTTGCAACTCCTATGGGCCATGGGCCATGTTGCCCTTTTTTGCTTGATTTAGCTGCAGCTGATCGTGTGGTAGTTGGGGTAACGGATGAAGGATCATTCTGTGATGGGAAAACATGTTACAGAGAAACAGGGGAGTGACTTAAAATTAATTGAGATAATAGCATCCACCTATAAAAGTTCTCACTCCTCAGAAGCTTTAAATTCTCCTGTATTCTCATCCTTTTATATGCATTTTTCAACACACACCTGTGTAAACTGTTTTGTCTGATGAATGTTTAGAGAAGGATTGTTTCCATATGGATTTGTGCATCCTTGGTAAGTCAGTGCTTCAAACATAATACTAGATGTTGGCTAATCACATCAGAAGTGTTCCTGATACTACACTTACAGTGGCAAAGTCAATTAGGGGAACAAAGGCAATACTAACTGAAGATTTCAAGTCACACCATCTCTGGTAAAGAAATAATCATTGTGATTAGATGAAGCAAAGAGCTCCCAAACAAACTCCAGACTAAAATATGCTGAAAACATTCACTGAATGCTTATGAATAAAAAAAAGCAGAAATCAAAATGGGAGAGGCTATTTCATGAACAGAAACGTAGGGTAAATTAATCAAATAAATTGTTTGCTGTTAATAATGTGACCAGCTACAGTCAGATTCCAATAAATATGCCCAGTGGGGATGGAAAATCTACCCAGCTGAAATTACATTGATAAATTTATCCTAGTTTCCAATGCCTTCTGAGTATGTATGTAGGAAACAAAAGCTGTCATAACGATAGTCCGACAGAAAATGGACTTAACTATTTTTTTTTTAATTGAGATTGTTGTCTTTGACAGTAAAAGTAATTTTCAGGTTACTTAAGACTGTTAAATGTATCACTGCTTAGGTAGAGAATTCTTAGCAGAAATGTCAACATAGAAGTGACCTCCAATCATTATAAAAATAAACCTGAGATTATGCTTTTTTGTTTGTTACCATGATAAGTAAACATGATAGGGGAGCTACAATTTTTAAAAAAATCACAGGGTTTGACCCGTTTAGTACCTAAGGAATGTTTGCTATGGTCATCTCTACTTTTGGGCTCATTGGGAATGGTAGGAAATGCATGTTATTAGCTCTCATGCCTGAAGAAACAGGAGGTTCATCTTTAATGAAATCCTGATGGTTCTAAAATATGAATGAGACACTGAAGTTGCATAGAAATAAGTATAGTAATCAAAAGGCAACCCCCATGCAAATTCCTTCTCAGAAATCAAAACAAAATGTCAAAGAAAAACAGAATCTGGATAAAGATTCATCCTGTCCCAATTGCTTAACTTTCACAGTCTTTTCTCCTTCGATGTCTATTTCTGCAAGAGTCAGTCTCCTCTAAGCCTGGACCTTTATTCATTCTTGGCTACTTAAGAATTATTTACACAGCACCTGGCATTATTAGTGCCTGAGTCAGTGTTACCCACAAACCTAACACTCTGACTTCAGTCACAGGCTTGGTTCAAGACTGAACCCTTCACTTAGGGTTTTTTTTTTGCTCATACAGTATTACTGCCATTGAGGACAGTAAAGAAACATTGCAAATGTCCAACGAAATGACTGTGCAGAAAGTTTCTCTTACATGCAATATTCTTTATTCTTCATCTTTGTTGTCTTGTATCACAGCTTTAATTGGTTAACTACTCCATATTCAATTACTTCATAATTACTTCACATCAACCATCCACTCAAGCTAAGGTTTTCTTTAGTGTGGTGAATTCAATTCATGACAGCCTGAATATCATCTTTGGGCATTTTTCAGTGTGCATGTCCTTACTTCCCATGGCTGATATAAGTCAGACCATAGCAATCTTGTTTTGATCATCCTGTGCTCAGCTGTCAGCTTCAGTCACACATTCAAGCATCCTATTAGTCAGTTGTAAGAAGCTAACAACATGTAGCTAAGCTCTGCTCCCAGATAAATGACTGCACCTCACATTCAGCTATCACTTAGAACAGAATTAGTATCAGCTGTGATGGGTAGGCTTCTGGTTTATTTTTGAGCTTAAATGCCACCACTGCAGCCTGAAATACCATAACTTCTCTAGTAATCGTGCTCTTGACTTACATAGGCACTGAAAGCAAAAAATAGGGTAGTGCTGGCCATTGGGAAGTAGTTCCAGCTGGTTCTGTAACAGCTGAGACTTACAAAAGATATGTTATGATCACAGAACTTTTCCACTCTCCGTTTCCTTTGTCCCCCATCCATATTTTTCTCATCAGCCTGGTGGCTGAAGCCCTTTAAGATTTAAGAGATTCAGTTTCTTCCTCTGCTTCAGGAAATGTGAACCCAAACCTCACAATTCTGAGGTAATTGCTTTAACCACTGCCTGGTGGAATAATCTGGAGAATTTTCTTGATTTTGCTTGTTCTTTTTATTCTGCTTGGTTTAATACACTCAGGTACTCCCTTCACTCAGGGAACAGGATATCCTCATAGGTAAGTTCTGAGACATTTGTGGTATTAAGTCTTTCTCTCTTGCTCTTTGGCCCTATGCTTATGAGTTCATTCATAGTGGAAACACTTCAGATTTTGAGAGCCCTATATCAGAAAAAAGCTTTATTCTTATGTGAAAGAAATTATTGAACCAGAAAGTTGAAATTATGCTGCCTTGTCAACTCTATCCATTGGGCATATTAGCAACAGTAAAATAAGGTGCCTAATTCTAGGAGCAGTTTATGCCTCGGAAACATCAGAAAGTGTTTAAGTTAATTTTTTTCTTCCTTTTGTGGCTTAGTTTGGACAGTTTAGTGGCTTCTGTGAAGTTAGAGGATCTTCCAAAATTGCTAATACTAAGCATAAGCAATTTTGTGCATTCCTGTTTTTAATCTGCTTGCCAGGCCTCCTTTATCTTCACAGCTACATCCAAGTCCATTTCTTGTCCTTACATTGTAAAAAAGCCCCTGTCAGTCTGTCATAGCACAGTTAATAAATTACTTTTAGAAAGCTGTTTATGTGCCCAGGATCCTGAAGACTTTTATTTTTTCCTAAGAGCAATACTCATGGTTAGCCGTGGCTGTATATTGTTAGCTTGAAACAAGTTACCAATTTACATGCTGCTACCCTCACTCCCTGTCCATTATTTTTAAGCTTATAATTGGCTTTGTTTAATGATTTGTATCTATCACTCCCCATAAAAATCTATCAACAAGCTACTGCATGTTCTCTTTAGGTCCAGCCACTTTTTCATCCTCAGTGCACCAGCAGGAACTGTCAGTAAAAGGATAGGAGAACTTGGCTCCAGCATCTTATTTTATTGGTCTAGGACATCAGGAGCAAGGACTGCAGGGTTGCTCTAGCTTGGTGCATCTAGCTCTATGGGCTGAAGAAAGAGAACTCTGTTTTGCAGAGCTGAAACACGTATAGGTTATTCCACGCAAATAGCTCTGAGGGTTGAAGCATGTAAAGAATATTAGTGATTTTTAGCTGTAAAATCTAAGGTGTTTCTGGGAAAGAAGTAGTTAAGACTTCAGATTAAAAACACCCAACAAACAAGACTAGCTTTGAATGGCCATTTCAGGAACTGTAAAAATTATATACCTGACAAAAAGGCCATGCCCTACCACATTTCAAAGGTTTTTCTTTCTCCAAAAAGGCAACATTAGGGCTTCTCAAAGAACAACTGTTTTTTTTTTTTTAAAAGCAAGGTATATTTTCCTGTAATCTTGTTCTCTAAACCATTTTGTGTTAAACTTTCACAAAGACTAAACAAATATTGAGGCAGTACCTTGCAGGGAAAATTTTACTCCAAGTGGTTAGAGTTCAGCAAACTTATAAGCAACTGAAAAAAGGTCTTATTATGGGAAGTTTCAGGCAACCTTAATCATAGCCATTGCTACCAGAACCATCTATAATTTATAGAGATGTGTACCCTCCAAGGTGCTCTGTGTGACAGTACTTTCCAAAATGGTATTATCCTATAAATACCTTTTGCGCTTTTTTTAAGGTTGTACTTTGGAGAAGCTGGGAGTGTTAAATAGAATGGTTAGAAGAATGCAGTTATTGTTATTATTTATAATTTGTTTATAACACTGCCTACTGTATAGTGGTTACAGACCAGACTTTTAGTAATAACTTTTTCATCATGAGGTGCTTAGAAAGTGAAGAGGAAATGCTGGGATGTAATGGATAGATTTTTTTCTTAATTGTTTTTTTTTTTTTTTTTAATTTAAGAGTAGCAGATAGCCATATTTGGAATGCATAGAATGAAAAATGCTGTTCTTTAAATACTTAAACTGGAGACTATAAAATTATACATAGCTTTAATTATTTTCTGAATCTACGGTTCTAGAAGTATAGATATTATAGCGCTGTTGGTCAAGAAGAGTGTGATATATTTCTTTTTGAATAAGGTTTTTTCACCCTGCCATCTCTTTATGGGTAGACTTTTTTTAAACTGTACAGCTGAAACATGTAGCTTGCTATAGCAGCCCAAACATAATTAGTGATCAGTTTGTGCAGAAACAGCTAAGGGACAAAAGAAACAGTCTCTCATTATTTCTTATATCCCCATCTTAAAATAAGAAGTTTTTTGAACTGGTAAATGAAAATAGATCACCAGTGCCACCCGATCTGGGTGAAATGTACTAGTAGCACAATTAAGAAAGTCTTGCTTCATTTCAGGCTACATGTGACCTTGGGAAAGCTCAGTTATGCCTTGGGACAAAGAAATTTAATGTTTCATTTTGTAGCGGTACCATCTTTCACCTTTATGTGGATTTAAAAATGTAAATAAAATTGCTTTCTGTCAATGCTATATGTGAAGGTCACAGTCATATTCACCACAAGAATTCAAACTGCCATTTGACCCGTCATTGGTTCAGTAGATAACAATGCGTTCTATTCACTTCCAGTAATCTAATTTGTAAGCGTTTTATAGCCCAATATTTTATGCCTAGTTGCTAGAAAGTAAGAAATAAACCTTTAAGCACTTCATTGCAGATTTATTTACAGAATAACTGTGTATCAAGTAGAGAAATTTTTTAGAATGTTAGGACATCTTGTATTACAGACTTGCAAAAATGGCAAGACTGAGTACTACAAAAGATAGGAGGAATGGCTAGCAAAAGAGTTCAAGGGCTCTCTGATAGTTTTACTTTTAACTTATATGTGCTCATCTCACGCAATTCTCTCACAGATCATCTTTGTGGTGGCTTTGGCATAAATTGTATTCGTCTAAAATTGAAAAGAAACAAAAGCCACTGTGCCTGCTGTTTAGAGGTGGGGATGGATAAAACCAGTTTTAATTTAGATGATATGGTATAAATAGGATTTTTCTAGTTTTGGCCATGCAAGACCTGGAATAAGTGCAATGTTTGTTTGCCACAATGCAGACTACCCAAATGCCTGCAGATTTCTCTCTGGATATCTGGAACATTTGTTGGCGAGAGCTTCAGCTGGTATTAAGTCCGGATGGTTCCCTTGATCTGGCCATATGTGACTGTACATACCTTCTGCTGTTGCTTCCTCTCTTGGCTAGCAGACCAATTGTTCTGAAAGTGTGTAAGCTGTCATGCTTTGAGACAGAAACAAACCCTTAAATGTGAAATGCTAGCATGACACTTTCCTACAGGCAACTAATTCTGCATTTGCTCAGTACAAGGAACAGATATTCCTTTCACTGGAATGTGAACAATATCTTATTCTTAAATATTTCTGTGCTGCATTATTTAAAGCTTCCTTAGAAACAGCTGATACTGACCATAAGTAGACTCAGGACACTAGATTAGGTGAACTGATTTGGCCATTACTTTGTTTCTTTATCAAGTGGAACACACTGAATAGATGTTACCATGAGACTATTTCCACCTATTTGAGAGTAACTGGTGAAAGCTAACCACTGTTAAACTCTACAAACGTGTGATGGAAACCACTTCCCAAACTCTCCTTTGATATCCGTGGGTCTCTTGTAGTATTAAGTGAAGACACCGTGGACTAAATTTTTACAATTCTTAAGTATTCTGTGGTGGGATTTCATATAGCTTCTTGTATTAGGAACAGAAGGAGTTGTCACTATGGCTGGTTGTGGGGAACTCTGCGCCTCTCATAAAGTAGAAGAGATGTATATTCTCCATGGTAACTCTTTACAGACTTGTGGCTCTTTCTTAAAAGACAACTGCATAGCCTTATAGAATCATAGAATGTTTTGGGTTGGAAGGGACCCCTAGAGGTCATCTAGTCCAACCCCCCCGCAGGAGCAGGGACACCGCTAACTAGATCAGGTTGCTCAGAGCCCCGTCCAACCTGGCCTTGAATGCTTCCAGGGATGGGGCCTCCACTACCTCTCTGGGCAACCTGTTCCAGTGTTTCACCACCCTCATTGTAAAGAATTTCTTCCTTATATCTAGTCTAAACCTACCCTGGTTTAGTTTAAAACCATTACCCCTTGTCCTGACACAGCTGGCCCTACTAAAAAGATTTTCCCCATCTTTCCTATAGGCCCCCTTTAGGCATTGAAAGGCCACACTCAGGTCTCCCCGCAGCCTTCTCTTCTCCAGGCTGAACAAGCCCAACTCCCTCAGCCTGTCCTCA
>NW_009258383.1:5924084-5941262 GCF_000687185.1 Egretta garzetta
CCTCTCGGCAGGGCTGCTCTCGATCCTTTCTTCCCCCAGCCTGTACTGATACCGAGGGTTACCCCGACCCAGGTGCAGGACCTTGCACTTGGCCTTGTTGAACCTCATGAGGTTCACACAGGCCCACCTCTCCAGCCTGTCCAGGTCTCTCTGGATGACATCCCGTCCTTCTGGTGTGTCAACCACACCACTCAGCTTGGTGTCATCCGCAAACTTGCTGAGGGTGCACTTGATCTCGCTGTCTAAGTCATTGATGAAAACATTAAACAGCACCGGTCCCAGTACGGACCCCTGAGGGACACCACTCACATGCAGACAACTGTGCTTCATTAGCCTGTCTTTTGAGCTAGGGGAACAGGAAGCATCACTAATCCTGAACATATGTAATTGAGTTAGGAATTACAGTATTTGAGCAAAGAGGTCCTGCCTCTTAGGTGGACTGTTAGTATGGTGTAGCTGTGTCCAAATGTGAATGGTTTTAGCTTGGAAATTGCTCACATACAGACAAAGAAATACACTGTATTTGTTCACACAGACGGTGTGTTCTGTCCTGAACCTCAGCATAAATGAACAAAATGAATATTGTATCTATCTGAGACACAGAAGTAGAAGATCTGTCTTCCTGAAATTGTCTCATCCTTCCTCTTGTCAACTGCTTTTCTTGATCTTTGCTTACAAAGGTATTTCTAGGTTCAATAAGGAATGTGAGGGCAGTGTTTATTTGTAGTATTCACAGTAAGTGTCAGCTTGAAGGAAATTACGTGAAAGCAAGCCCATGAATCTAAAGGAAATGGCTCTTGTGTTTATTAACCAAAAGGGAATATTTTTTTCAGAATGAATGTGTTTAAAAGGAGTGTCCTGTTAAGCTCAATAAGATTTAAGAATACGTGCTGACTATAACCAAGATTACTACATGGTTTGGAGAAGTAAAACTTATTTCGATTTTTTTTTTTTTTCTTTTACCTTTTTATGTCAGCCCTTTGAGGAAGAGTACAAGCAGAAGAGAGCCCTAAGGGTTATAAAATGTTGAGAGTAGAGTTTATAAAAAGCAGTAAATGTGGGAAGGAAAGTATAGTAGTTGCCTATGCTAGACATAATCTGATCTAAAGCCCATCAGTGAAATAACTGGGTATTTTCCCTACTGTGTCCAGACAAGTTTAACAAAGTCTTCCACCCAAGGATTTTGGAGCTTTGTCACAAGTAAAAAAACTACTCCTGCCTCCCCACCACCTGCCAAACAGCGCCCTCCCCCCGGCCCCCAAACAAACAAACAAATCAGAATTGCAGGGGAATAAAAGGTGCTACCCATTTTGGTTGCATCTAGATTTAGATGCAAACACCTACATCACTTGCCTGACTGACTAACCACAAGGGCACTGGTGGTGAAGTTGGAGGTAGAAAGCAGTTCTCTGCAAGTCACACTAACCACAGGCACTCAGCATAAACAGTGATGCTGGATACTGAGTGGGCCATCATACTACAGCTCTCTGTGTGAAGCAATTGTTCTATCTTCCATAAAACAAGGACATTCGTATATAGCTAGGAATACTTCACCAATTTTCACCAACACATTTAATCTTTAATTGACGTTACAGACCTTATGAAAAAATAAAACAGTGAGGCAGAAATAGCAGAAAAATATATTGATTTGTCAGTAATTGATTTAAAAAAAAACCCAAACACCCCATGAATCCTGCTCTCATTATGCCATCTCAGATTGATGTTTTGGGATATTATATGCTTTTGCAACTAACTCATCTGTAATAAAAGCCCCAGAGCAGAGAAATATGACTCACAAAAGGACTTAAAAGCACCAAACAAAACTGAACTCCTCATGATACCTTAGAAAGCTATTCATAGCTCATCATCATTGATAGAGGCCTAGCAGAAGAATTGTGAACAATCCCCCTCCTTGGTATTAGCAGAGCTGTGCCATAATCTTTAGATGCCAAAAGGTTTTGCTGTGTCTGACCTAGCTTGAAAAGCTAGGCTGAGCTCTCTGCAAGTCTTTACACATTACTTATGTGCTTTATATATTGTTTTGTAGATAATAGCAGATAAACCAAGGGCTCTTTGCCCACATCCACTGTATTGTTGCAAATAAATCCAGGCTATGCTTTAGTGTTAATTATTAAATTGTTCACTACTATGATGAAGAGGAATTACTTGGTGTCACTTTTTTTCTGATATGGAAACCCTGTTAGTGCCAGTCAAGCAAAACACCAAAGCATGTGCTGAACTCTGAATATGCAACACAGGTTGCAGTGAGACTCTTTACATGTTTAAACATTTGCTTCCATCCTCTGCTGGATTGAGGCTTATATCCTGCAAGAGCATCTCTGAGTACTGTAAAAATGGACTTACAGCTAAATTCTTGTACTACCAGTGAATTAATATTAAAATAAATTAAAAATTTCTATCTGCAAGATTACATTGTAATATATTTCTTAATATAATACTGCCTCATTTTTCTCTACTGTGAATTGAAAGGTAAACACGAGCAGTGCCAAAGTTCACGTGACAGACCACTGCCTGAATTGTGTGCAACTCTTGAGGCAATAGCCTGAGGATGTAAACTAGAAAACAGAACTAACAAGGATAACTGTTTATTAGTTTATTGTGTCTTACATCTTTGTTACCTAGCTTATTGATGTGTATCTGATCGATGAGGAGCAATGGTGATTTTGTATGGTACAGAAGCTGAGGATCTTTGTCCTTTAGCAAGGCTCACAGAAGATTTAGGTACTATCCAAAGCAAGGTTTAAGTAGGACAAATGAATGGTAAGGGGTTGGCTTTCTACCTAGTCTTCACTTACAGTGGATACTGAGAAACAATTCAGCCCTCAGGTGCTTGGAAGTAAATAATTATCTGGTATCAGTAAAACCAGCTGTAATACAGTTCTAATGCTAAGCCTATTGTAAATTTTAAGCTATTGAAATAGCAGAGAAAATGGTGGAATGACCTTGTGTTACACATTGGTGAAAGTAAGAGGTCTCTTTCACTCGCTTTTTGGTCAGAGTTCTGTTTGGCTATTAGTTTTTTAATATAAACTCTGGTGCATATTACAAAATAACCCTGCTCAGGGCTGGAGAAAGGTGCTTGTCCACTACTTGGTAGGATATTATGAGAAGAACCCTTGGTTACACCACCCAGAGTCTCATCTGAGACTCTGTCTGCTGTAGCTAGAGAGTACCTTATCCCCACAGTCAGACAAGATGTGTCTGGGGTTCTTGGTTTAGACAGAAAACATGTCTTTCTGCCTTACATGCTTTTGCTGATGATGCTGGCCCTGAGGAAAAATGTAGCCCAGATTTGCCTACCAGCTCAGTTGCAAACCCTTAACATTAGACAGCTACAGTGGCTTTTGGTGGCCAGCACAACATACATAAGTATCCATGGCATTACTTTGACTTCCCACAGTTACCACACAGGTCTGTGGCTGCTTCTGCTTGGTCCTGCCTCTGCTCACCTCACGTGTCAACCAGTGGAACCAGTCCTAGCTTTATTTATGCACATATCAGTGTTGTCCATTGCCAGTCTGCTCCTGCACTTAAGCAAAAATCAGTCAGGGGGTTGGCTGCACCTTCCTGCTGTGAAGCCTGCCCAGCTCCCTCCAAGTGGCTCCACTCTTGCCTTCCTAGGGCTTTCAGGAATATATATACAGAGTGGTTTAGTTTGGTACAGTAGAGGACAGTTGCGTAGGGAGTAAATGCATTTCCTGTGTGCATATTCGTACTAATTCTCATATTAGTCTGTTTGCTATTGCAGAAGACAAAATGTGAGTGCCACCTGGAAAGACACATGACCTACTTGATCTAGTAGTGATGGTTTCCATTGTTATAGACAAAGTTCATTGTGATGATGGTTGCCATGTTTCTGCTGCTGTGATTATCCTCGTCTCAGTAACTCGTGCCCATTCTCTGAATCAGCATCCTGGGCTATGGCTATGCATCTGGCAGCTGAAGGGACTAAAAAATCAAGACTGTAATCTGTGAAAGATTATCAGGTATATGCATATGTGGTTTGGCCTTGCTCCTCCACTGTTCCAGGTTCTGGTCTCTCACCCTGCTTGCTCTTCTTGGATAACCATCTGTTGCTACCCTATGTAGCCATTGTCCGTGTTTTGGGATGTCTTAGATTTATCCTCTCTTATGTTGTTGCATGGGGGAGGAAGAACCTTGCCCACAACTTAAGCCATCCAAGCGAATCCTACCAAGTCAGGTGATTGCTGTCCCAGGAACAGACATGTGAAAAAAAAAAAAAAGACTGCTTGTGCAGGTGGCTCAAGCACAGGGTCAGACTTGAAATTGCTCAGATGTTGAGGGTTGGAAGGACATGGTGGGTAAGTGCAGATGCTGGTAAGGAAGACTGTAGAGCTTAAAGAATGTATTTTCATATGCTGGTTCTTATTGGTGATTTTGCTATGACAAAATGGGCTGCCTTGTATTTTTTTGATTCAGATTACTGTGCATGATTGCCTGGTTAGACGGTAATCAATTTTGATTCAGGGAACTGCTGGGGAGGACAGGGAGTAGCCTTCTGTGAGTAAAGATCAATGTTTCTTTAGATCAAAATTAAATATAAAGAGCACATACATGCACACATATGAATACATATGAATATATGCATGGGTATAAGTGACAATTAACTTGGCCTGTTTTTGTGAAAGTCCATACTAGAAAAGCATTTTTAGCATTGCCTGTCTTTGACAGAGCCTTCATGTTAGGGCTCGGACAGCTGAGGTATGACTCTCCATGAAACTCCATGTTTCAAAATATTATAGGGTGCGCTAAGGACAGGGTCCTTTGTGACAAGTGCCATACTTGCCTTCCAGATGAACGAAGAACACAGAAAAGCACTCAGGGTGCTTCTCCTTGAAGCAGGGCTGTCAGAACTCATTCTTTGTGAAGAGAGCAAGATGTGGAGTGAGGTGAATGAAGATCTTTTGTCTTGGACAACAATTTTTTTTGAGGAATAAAAATGGTGTGACTTGTTGGCATATAGCTCATCTCCTGCCTATATGACTTGGAAAAAGAACCTTGGCCTGGGTAGTAACTGTTCTCCCTACTGCCTCCCTACCTCTTCCTGTAGACCTGAGAAAGTTGCATCCAACATTGCGTGCTCTGTCCTGTGTGTTGTATTTTTAATCTTGATGACCTTTGACTTGGGATCCTCTCAGTGTGGGAAGACTGCTCCAGTACATCACAGCATGAGTTATACCCAGGAAAATGTTGTAAGCAGTTCATAGTGCCTGCTGGAGTGCTCTGGTCTGGATCCTTGGGAAAACAGGTGCTTGTTTGCTACCTGGCCCCCTTGGGCTTCCAGCTACAATGCGCATATATGCCTGCTGAAAGGCTGATAGCCAAGTCCAGTTGCTGGTCTCCTTTTCCTTTGGTTATAAGTTTAGGGACATGGTTTAGTGGTGGGATGGCAGGGTTAGGTTAAAGGTTGGACTTGATGATCTTAAAGGTCTTTTCCAACCAAAGTGATTCTATGATTCTAAGTTAATCAAGTAGTAAGACTTAGGGAAGTGTAGTTAAGTTGTATGGTTGGTCCCGTGATGCAGTTGTCAAAGGCATGGAGAACTCTAGGAAGGGACTTGTGGGAGGACAGCTGAAAGCCTGAGGACATGTCAGGACATGTGTAGCGTGAGCTCATACTGGGTGGACAGGAATGTGGATAGCTGCCTACAGGGCTGTAGTATGGGTTGCCCTTGGTGGGAGAAACCCAAGTGAGTGATTTAAGTGGCAGTGTGATGTTCAGTTCCAAAGCTGTGGGCTACTGATTTTAGGGGATTTTGTACTGCATGACAGCCAGGGTGTTGCTATGGAGTATGAAGGTAATTACATAAAGGTAATTCATTTGTCTGTGGTCCCGTCGGCTGGAGGGGCTTAATGCCCATTGGAAAGCACATCTCGTTATACTCCTTTTAACAGGAACCACATCAATACACTAAACCTTATCTATGAAATGTTTCTGGTTTTTTTTGGTCAGAATTTGGCCTTTGGTTTGTGGAAGTTCAATTAATTAGATAATAAATAACAACAATAAAAAAATCTCTTTTTTTTTAATAATCATCATTTCACAATACCTACAGTTTAATCAGAACTTGTATTTTACATTTCTGCATTTTGAAAGGCTGAAAGACCCTCATCTCATTCTTTTGAAAGTCAAAGGGAGATTGCCACTAGGCAGTAAGCATGATAGATGCATAATTTGCAGTTACATCCACTTTTATCTGATCTATTTTTCTCTCTGCTATTTAAAAAGTAAATGAATTGAGAGATCAGAACTACAAAGGAGTTAACACCCCAGTCTAGGGTAAAGCTTTATCTACCTACCAGGCTGCCATGGCTCACAATAAAGTGAAGTTTCTCTTCTTATGCAAACAATTTTAAAAATTTGGAAGCCTTTGTAGGCCAAACTGTACAGGGATGCAAGTATTGCCAGGAAGAAATCTTAATTTCAATTGTATTCAAGGCCTACAGTGTTAACATTCATAAGGAGTTTATGAATAGGAATCAAGAGGAAATTACCTACTTCTTATCAATAGTCACTATTTCCTCCATCTGCCAAGAGGGTTTGGGGAGAATATTTGATATCTTTATTATTAAAATGTCAAGTTATTTCTTTTGTAGACTTTTGTAGTGCGTGTGTTGTGTTACTGCACAAAGAGTGCACATCCTCTGTGCGCAGGGAACACAAAGTCTATTATACTGTTTAGTACTACCATTATGTGGTGTGTGGAACAGAAATAACCAGCATTCTCAGCTTTCTTTGTATAGAAGGATTGCTCAGCTGTCCCTAGTCCTGTGGAGGAGGATCAGGGAGTGAAGTACAAGGTTTGCAAAAGAGGGATTTGTAGGAACCCTGTGACTGCCTACCCATAAACGCTGGCTACTCTACAATGAAAAAAGGAGAGGATGAGCCCCAGATTCTCCCTGTTCCCTGCAGTGATCGCTGAGACAGGTTGGTAGGTAGGCCTGATTTGCCTTCAATAGTCATTTTAGAAGGGTGCAACATGTGTAGAGCAACTCATGACTTACACCAGTGGAAAGCAAAGGAGGTTTTGGCCCCTTATGCCTTCTCAAGATCATGTGTGTTCAGGATTTGCACACCGCTTCTTGTCAAGGCTGGTGAATTTAGGACATCAATGAGACCATTCATGATTTTTATGAAATATATGTAGCTGTTGGTTTTCTGTACCTGTACTTCTGTTGCTGGCTTGAGGAGATCTCTGAGCCACAAACGATTAGACACTGGAAGGATATTCTGGGGAAATGTCATTGCCTTGTACTTATATTCTTCCCTAAGCACCTTTTGTTTGCTGGTGTTGAAAGTAGATCTTCGGTCTCACCTATCTGCTTGTTCTTGTGTGCTTATGTGAGTGGTAGTGAATTTGCTTCACGTAATATTAGTCTCCTCTGACTGGTGGAGGAGGGAAAATGGTTTTCTGTGCCTCACCCTGAGACGGAGTGCAGAGTCTGTGTCTTCTGTTGTCTGCATGCATCCCTTGAAGCAGTAACAAGTATCTGAGCTGCTACAAGCTAAGTATAATCAACTCTTTGCAGACAATTCTCTTTTCTGCAGCTAAAATATGCTCATGCAGGTGGATAATCTAATGCAATTTGACTATATTTTCCAACTTAAAGGGAGCAGGTGTCTTATCTAAGAGACATCTGCCTCTACTCCTGAGATTAAATATTCTGGTTCAGCTGATAGAAAATAAAATTGGCAAGCTCTAAAAAATTAACATTTTTCTATGACAAACTTGAGCTTGAGATTGGCCACCTGAAAAATGAGAAGCTCATTGGGACTCAGTTTTCATTTACCTTGTTCTTTTGCTGTTCAGTCAGCTTCCTTTCCTTAAAAATATTTTAAAAGTGTGTATTGCTGAATATTCACTGACTCAGAAATTAAAATTATGTACTCTATTTTCATACTGCTTCTAGTTCTGATATGATATGTTGTTCGTCTAGCAAACCTGCATGGTATTTACAACCTCTGTGGGTTTCTAAAATCACTGTGGGAATTCTGAAATACACAAGATTCCATTTAAAAAAAAATATTTCATAAGATAGTATCTGCATTTCAAAGCTTGAAGTTTCAGCTGACTTTCTCTATAAAGAAATTCCAGTGTGTTACTGTACTCATGATTCTTTCCCTCTTTTCATGTTCAGATGATAACATATAGAGGTAATTCAACAAAATAGAAAAGTATACCTATTTAAAAAATAATTAAAATTATTTTTCCATACAGTGCATTACAGATTTCTTTGAAATGTGTTTTTAATTACATTGAAATAGACGGATCTGATTTTTCTACTGTTTAGCACCAATGCTGACTTATGCCTTTGACCAGAACAATGATCAGAAAAACACCAGTGTATTACACTTACTTTGTATGAGCATTAATGATTATCTGAAGCCTGGAATGACAAATCAAGGTCAGTGCTTATCTTGCAAATAGAAGACCAAGGAGCAGCTGGTCACCATGATTGAGCCTACAATGAGATTTCTCAGTCCATGTTTAAACAGTTCAAGTTGTAAGAGGTAGTGAGAATCCAGTATCTCCCATTTTCTACAATAGATATTTATGGGTGTTTAGTGCTTTTGAAACTAAAATAATTTATCTAAGTACCTTTTAAAATCTAAGACTCTCTAGGGATGTCTAACTTTATACTGTGTTTTGGTATTTTAGTACTCCTTGCAAATGAAAGATAGCCCTAGAGTCTGTTTTTTGTTTTAAAAAAGAAAAAAAAAGATTGCTTTTCATAGTATGGAATTCAAATTATTTCTGTATACTGTCATTTTTGAATGCATCAAGAACACAAAGAATAAAAACCAGGTTTTGGGAATGATCTTGTCTGCACGTGGATATGGCACTTCTACATGCAGCATATATTTGCATTTCTATGCATTTAAAGATCTGTACTGGAAATGATGTTGAAAATAATAAAGACAAGGAACACAACCACTGTAAAAGCACAGAATAAAATCTTTGGACATGATTATTTTTGCAGTATCCACAATTTATGAATGTAAGTATCACTTGCAGCTATTTGATCCATTTTTACTTCCTTCACTTCTACTTATTAAAAGGACCTTTAAAAGCATGAAGAGTGGATCTGTAAAATGCTTAGGACTTGATACCAGGACATATTGAGTGATCATAGTATTCATGTGCACAAGAGTATAGATGTGAAAACAGAACTATACTAATGTGTGTGGAAAACTGATGGAGTAAATCCACTTCAGGTTGAAGAATTTCTGCATTTTCAGTGTTGTGTCCCTCAAAAAATGTTGCTCCCCTTTCATTGTCCCAGGTGAAGAAACTGAAGTGGGAAAGACTTCTCTCTCTGTCTTTCTGTATGTAAATGAAAAGGTATGAGAAGCAAAATACTGATTTTTATCATGTGTACAAATTATATTTTCACAAATTAAAGTAAAACAAGTTCATGAAAATTACTGAAAATATGGAAAACCTATTTATACTCCATTAATTTAACTCTGTTGGGGTGAATCACAGATCTTGAGTAATAAAACACAGCATTAACTAGATTGTTCAATGGTGTAACTACGTCTTTATCACCAGTAACAGCAAGACACAGTTACAGCATTGAACTGGTGTTTTCACAGGGTATTGGAAACACAGCTGTGAATTTTTGGGCCAAATCTAACCATTTCTTGTTCATGATGAGAAGGAGACCAGTTCTCATTGCAGCAGTGGGAAGGAACAGGGAGAGGGAGGTGTAGTTTTGGTTCATCAATGAGTTTGTGAATGGGATTTTTTATAGTGACTAAGAGCTCCTTAAGGGAAGTGTGGCATTGAACTGTACATTCTACACCTACAGTGAATGAGACAGACAGCTTGAAGAGTGTATTATGGTGGACATTGCATCAGAGACCTTCCTTTCTCATATCTTTGTGCTGACCTTATTGCTGAGTTAATACAAGGATGTGTCAAGGAGGAGCAGAAATATATGCAGCAAAGGACAAAACTACTCATTGAACAAGGGTCTGAAGTGTTCATGGAAATGTACATCATGATTTCCTACTTGTACAGGCTGTATCAAATCTGTTGAACCTAAGAATTACTCCCCAGCTTCTGGATTCGTGTGCATGACTTGGTCATTTCCTTCATTGTCTTGCACCTGTTTTATTCTTTCTTTTCCTCTCTACTCCTATGCTTTCACTTTCCTAGGAGAAAGGGTACACAAGCTTTGGGGGAACTTTAATTAACTCTGGGTAGGTCCCCAGCTGACTAATTGTGAACAGAGACTATAAGCTGCATCCTGGAGTGCATTCATTGCAGTCTTTGGGTGGAAGCACTGGCTTTTCAGCTGTGTCACTGGGATGAACAACACAACTCAAGAGGAAAGGGAAGATGTTTTAAAGCACTTCTAACCTCCTGTAGTTTTGGAGGTTGCATGTTCCCCTGACTTCCTTGTCCATCTCCACAAGGTCCCCACAAGCCATTGTTTAGTTTAGGGATGACCTTTTATCCTGGTCTTTATCCCACTCATTTCCTTTACTCAGGCTGTAAGGATAGGCTAGATGTTTTCCTTCGTGTTTCTGGAAGTTGCCCATTTTGAGTAGTTGCTGCAGGAGAAGACTGTGTTGTCTTTAGGCATGCTTTGCACTGATGGTGTGCCAAATGCTCTTCAAGTACAACTAAGGATCGGGGCCATATGCTAACTGTCAGACATGATTATTTTTCAGAATTATACTCACAGAAGTGAGTCCTTTGATCATATCCCAAAGGCAAGAACACGAGGTTCTCTCTGGTCATATTAATATCATGCTGGTTTTCATTTATTTTTCAACCAAGTTTTTTCCTTACTATGGTGAAAATCCTCATAAATAAATCATGGAGCATTAAACGACTCAGTACGTACTTGCTATTGAAAGTATTTGCCTTTTTATTTTAGAATGCTTTAAAACTTATTTTCAATGACTCTGTGCTGGTATTATATCAAGTGTTCAGTGTTCAACAGCTGTGGCATTTCTGCTGGTTGCTTGTCTCTGCTGAGTAGATGCCTGAAACAACAATTTACTGGAGAACTAATTTCCATAAAGAAGGTTGCTTATTCATGAATACCTTCTTCTAGGTCATGGTGTAACTCATCAGTAGATCGGAGGGGGAGAACTTGTACTTTAGCTACCTGAAGTGCTGTTGACACAAAGATAGTTGGTGTCTAATTTTGAGTATTATACTGTAAGCCCCCCATGAGTGCAAAGTTTCCATTTCAGAAGTTTCTCTTGTGACAGATACAGAAGGAAAATGCTTTGATCAGGGAAAACATGGTGCTGATTGCCCTAAAGTCAATGTCACTAGAAATTTTGGATTAAAATTATGAATTTATGAGTAATATATACCCAGTTAGTGTGCTTTCTTCATTTCATATCTAGAAATAAGGGAGAACTCTCCATCTACTAACATAAAGTCTTTTCTTTCCTTGAAAGAGAAAAGAGGAATATCTAGTCTGAAGGTAGTCATGAGTAAATAATATACCTATATGGCTGCTGAGCAAAATAAACTCTTGGTGTCTGCGTTTTGAAATGGCTACCAGCAAGTTAGTTGGAGGAAGTTCAAAATCTATATGCAGATGAAGTTGTGTGTTGTGACTGTCTACCTAGCTTTGTTGGATAAATACAGCTGGATGAAATGTTTTGCATGTAATTCAGATCAGTGTGTCACCAAGAAGGCTTCCAGAAGATGACAAGACTCTGGGGTAGAGTGATGGGCGTCACAGCAATGTAGGTTGGATCACAGGTGTTGAGTTTTTTGGGTTTTGTGCTGGGTAAGAAAAGATTAGTACAATCACATCACCAGAAATGGCACTTCCACATGAATATGACCTGTCAAATACAGAGGGAGATTGAAACTTTAGTCTTGCAAATATCTATATGCACATGCAGAAGTGCTACCAAAATCAACAGCATAGAAGGTGTATGCTTATGAGTTTCTGTGAAGTAAACCAACCGTGATGGGTAGCATGAGCCTCTTACAGATTAAAAATCAGTAAGACAACAATGTATTACTGTTGTACTTACGTGTTTTTTGATTATTTTTTTTTTAACTTTTGTTTTATCCATTTTCATTTGGAATTTGACTATTTTTTCCAAGGACTTTTACCAGGGTTTTATATTCTGTTAGGCTAATTTACCTTATTTCTTTCTTCTCCAATCTCATTTTCTTCCTCTAAAACTCTTTCCTAAGACTTTTTCTCCTCATTTTATCTTTTTTGTTACTATTTCTGTCTTTAAGGTTTATTTTGGCTTTCATTTTCCTAGTGTTCCTGTTTCACACCTATGTATTTGTCTTGGTTTTCTGCTACTGTTTAACCCTTTCCAGTCTATTTATTTTACTCCCACTTTCTCAGTCTTATGCCATTCTATTTTCTATGGCTTTTGTCCCAGGTTTCATTGCAGGTGTATGGGAAACACAATTCAACACATTTTTTATGAGAATCCATATATTTCAAGAGTACAAGTAATAGATTTCTTATATTGCAGTGATGAGGAAAGGAACACAGATAGATACAGTTTGGAGTCTTTACTCTGTTTAACAAACTAACTTTTTCATAATTTATAGCTGTTAGTCCATAGAAAGTGTAGTAATTGTGTACTAAAGCATCTAATAAATAGGATTAGCTTGAGCCAATTGTTTAGGTTTACAAATTGCATCAACATAAAGGAGAGTGAGATATTTTTCAAGCTTAAAGAAGAATTGCTGATGAAAGTCCTTTAATGAGGTTTGAAATATACATTCTTCTGATTTGCTTCACTCTTGCGCATTTTTTGCAGGGCTGGTTAGGTGTGAACTACATCATTAGTCTTTAAGAAATGGTCAATTACTGGGAACTGCAAATTAGCTCTACCTGTCAGTGTCTCCAAAGGGAAAGCTTTGCTCATCTGCAATATGGGAAACAAGAGGGGAGCCGAATGTCATGGGAATCTCTAAATCAACTGTGACAACAAGCAAATCTGTCTTCAGAGAAGATCAAACCAATAGCCCTTCTTGCCAGAGTGAGGAATTTAAAAGGAAAAATGGGCAAGTTCAGAAGAAGCACTACAGGATAAGACTTTAACATTATTAACAGGTCAAAGGAAACAAACTGGTGGGAAACATTTGAACTAGATAAACTAGGAGAACAGCCTACCTCATAAACTTAAGCTGAACCACAGGTTGTACTCCTCAATTTATTTTGTCTGCCCTTTCACTAGCCACTCTCCCAAACATCCTTCAAGGGTATATTGCCCTTTTCTTTCCTGCACTGTTGCAGGGTGGCCCACGCAGTACAGTGGTTCTACCTCATGTTTGGTATCATCTGGAGGCAGAGACAGGAGGCACTAGGAAAATCCTAGGGTATTCTTTCATTTTGGCAACCTAGAGTATTCTAACAACAGAATGTATCTGCATGGTGTAGGAAATATTAGGGTTTTGTCTTCTAGACTTTTGTCTAAAGCTATTAGACTAATCCAAATAATTGTAGGTGTCTATTTCAGTTTGGGAAGAGTTTCCTAAAGCTCCACTGATCCAATGCTTGTGAACATTTCTTATGTTACTTAACTCGGCCATTGCTGGTATAGGAGGAATGCTTTTGTTTTGTTACCTGTTGGTGATTTCCTCTAGGCTTTAAGGCAAGGTGAACAACTGGGGAGGTTTGTCTTGGGTGTGACCTCACACCAGAAGAACAAATGATGCAATATTTAATGTCTACCTTGTTATTGCAACAGGCAAAATCAGATAAAGCCAGTTTTCCCGCTGAAGTATACCAACTTAATTAGGTCGACTGAGCAATGCTACTTCACACTTGCTGAGGAACTGACACAGGAGATTTCCAGGAAGTCTCATCATTATTGTGGTTTCAAAATTTTTAAGAATTGGGACCTGAAGGATGTTCAGCCCTTAGCCTGGAATAAACTTTGTCTTGGGAATCCTGAATGTCCTTGCTGGAAGGGTGCTGGAGTGATAGAAATTTATTTGTTTCTCCCCTTGAAACAAAGGCACTTTTTCATGAATGTTGAAGGAGATGCTGTTACTTTGAAAATCTTCTTGTATTAGTCAAATATTCAGCAAATATTCATGTTCCATGCTTGGAAATTATGTTGAGGAGTATAATGAAGAGTTTGTCTTACATGACTGAAAACAGGATGTGGCTTTTGTAGGGCTTTGCAGAACGTCACGGTTGAGTTTAAAAAATAGCAAAATCCTGCTGTTTGACACAATGTGGTATGCTAGAAGAACAACAGATTTGCACTCCTCCAAAAACATGGGAATGTTTAATTTCTCTACTGGGTCTGGTTGGGATGGAGTTAATTTTCTTCAAAGCAGCTTGTATGGTGCTGTGTTTTAGATGTGTGATGAAAACCGTGTTGATAACACACCAATGTTTTAACTATTGCTGAACAGTGCTTGCATAGTGTCAAGGGTATCTATGCTTCCCACTCTGCACCTCATTGAGTAGGCTGGAGGTGGGAAAATGTGAGGAGGCAGAGCTGGGACAGTGGACCCTAAGTGACCAAAGGGGTATTCTATACCATGTAAGAGATACTCCATACAATATAAAGTCATGCTCAGCAATAAAACTGGAGGGAGGTTGGCTGGACATTCGTCTGTTGGTGGGAGTTGGTGATTTCTTTTGCACTGCTTTATTTTTTTTTTCCTTCTTTTTTTCTTCAGTTAGCAAACTGTCTTTATTATGACCCATGAGGTTTTTCTTGCTTTTGCCCTTCTGTTTCTGTCCTCCATCCTTCTGGAGGGAGAGTGAGTGACTGACTGGGCAGGAACTTAGCTACTGGGTGGGCTCAACCCACCACAATTTCTCATCAGGTCACGATTGCTGATCAATATTGAATAGGGTGTGAGCACTCATCTTTTTTTTTTTTAAGTGCTGTTTTTTAGCTTGGGTATGCTGCAGCTGATCACTTCCTAAACCACAAGTAATCCTGTAGAGAGGGACTAGGAGTCTTAAACACTGGGGAAAAAAAAGATCTATCAGTTACAATATTTTCATTTGCCTAAGAGAGTTGTCCAGCAGAGCCCCAGTGTAGAATGGTTCAGGAAATGATTCACAATATAAGCCTAGGAGCACGCTGGAGAAATGCTGAAGTTGTATGCAGCAAACTGTGGGTGAATATAAAGTTCAGCTAATGGTAACTTTTATGAAAAAAAAAATTGCCTTTCCCTTTACTATTTTGATCACTAGAATTTGCAGAGATCACCGTTATTGTGGTAACGGTAGTAGCCACTAATTTGCAGTTGTTTCTAGAAACCGTTTTGGCACCTCAGTAGGATTGAAAAGAGAAGGTATGTGAAGGGATGCTCTCTTTTTGCTGACAGCTTACAGAGTGAAGCTAGGCTTGGATTCAACAGGCAAACATAAGTACCCAAAAAAACATGAGACAAAAAAGGTTAATATACTCAACAGTAGTCCTTTTCCTTAGGACAGAGAGGCTAGAAATTTCGCTGAACGGTTCCTACATATGTTGAGGAATGTTTTTATATAGGAATGTTGGGAAGTTGCTTCTTTATGGCAGCTTGTCATATATGCATTTCTGAAGTGTTGGGAGTCTTTTAGCTCATAATTTTATAGCACCATGCTTACAGGAATCCCATGGCTGCTAACTTGCTGTAGGAATGGAGGGGTTAGACATCATCTTAGGAAACTTAAATTTCCTAAAAGGGAAATTTGCACCACTTTTCTTTTGTCCTGTGACACCAATAATTTCTGTTGAACAGATATGGAAAATGAGACTAGAAAGCTAAATGTCATGGCCAAGGTCAAGCAGAAAAGAATGGTAGAGCTGGGATTTAAACCCGCTTCTCTCCCAGGTGTCTTAACCACAGATCTAATCTGCCATTCTTTGTCTTAAAGGTAATTTATTTTGTAAGTCAAATTCTCGGTATATTACTCCTAAGATGTAGCAGGGTAATAAAAATAATTAAGCAGATGCTCGAATCACTAAATGAGTGTCATTTTTTGTTTGAAGGCTATCCCAAGATGAACTCAGATTTCAGTCTCCAGTGAAAATGTCTGATATAATGTTGGGTTTTAGCATATTACCAGAGAGAAGGATATTTAGCTACCTTCAATGTATTCAGCTATTTGATTAATTGAAGGGCTCAGCAGTCAGCGGACATCTCATTAGCCAATTCACGTAGGCATGCTGTGACTATTTTGGATCACATATCCACAATTCAAATTGATGGTAAAAGTCCAATTAAAAAGTAAATGTATTTTCATACATTGTAGCAGTGGCGTTGTCATGTGGCTTGGGTTTTTCCTTTTATTTCATTCCCAATTACTCATTTTAATGATGCGCTCCTGAATGTGAGAAACTAACATTCTTATTTTGAGCTCTGCTTAGAGGAATTGTCAGGCAGCCTTTCCCATACTGTTCTGCTCAGCTGCTGCAAAGTTGTGTACTTTGACTACATGTGCAGAGGTTATTGTGCCAGATGGTGTGGTTGTTTCTGGGATGTGAATAACCACAGAGAGACCCCGAAATACATCCCTTATGTCATAAAACATCACTTTAACTGGCTTTTCAGAGATGAGACTTATAGGTAAATTAAGGTGAAGAGAGCCAAATTGTATCTAACACTGACTATCGAAAAGGTCAGCTGATACATTTCCAAAGGCATTCAATTTACCTCCAGTATTAGACTACTCTTTAGCAAAATGTTCTTTACTGACATCAGTTTCTTGCTTTAGTCTATTGTTTAAAAGACACAATGTTGTGTCCATCAAAATAATAGTTTAAGTCTCTAAATGACTGTAGAGATTATAAAATATATTTGCCAGTACTTCAAACTGGATAGAATTCTACAGTTCTCCTGAAGTATTGCAAAGCTACCACAAATGATAGGTTTAGTCTGAATTACATTAGGGCCAAAGCAAAGAATTAGGGAGCTGTAGCTGCTTTCCTCCCCACCACCAAGAAAACAAATTAAAAATAAAGTTTTCTAATGGTTTTGCTCCTTAAACAGCCCTTGAGTTATATGAAGCAAGTATCAGTGCTGGAACAAAGGAGTGGATGGGAGAGGGGACTCTCAAATTTAATCATCAGTTCCGTTGTCTGAAATCTACAATGAATCTGACACCCCCCCCGCCCCCCAGCCCCAGCCCCAGTCAGGACATGCAGAAAAGGGCACAACATACTTCCAT
>NW_009258383.1:5942008-5996465 GCF_000687185.1 Egretta garzetta
CCTGTCCAGGTCTCTCTGCAGAGCCCTCCTCCCCTCAAGCAGATCAACACTACCACCCAGTTTGGTGTCATCTGCAAATTTACTGAGGGCACATTCAATCTCCTCATCCAGGTCATTGATAAAGATATTAAACAAGAGTGGCCCTAGGACTGAGCCCTGGGGGACATCGCTTGTGACCGGCCGCCAACTGGATTTAGCTCCATTCACCACGACTCTCTGGGCTCGGCCATCCAGCCAGTTTTTAACCCAGTGAAGAGTACACCCATCTAGGCCATGAACTGCCAGCTTCTCCAGGAGAATGCTATGGGAGACTGTGTCGAAGGCAAGTCCAGGTATACAAGATCCACAGCCTTTCCCTCATCTACCAGGCGGGTCACCTGGTTGTAGAAGGAAATCAGGTTGGTTAGGCAAGACCTGCCTTTCATGAACCCATGCTGACTGGGCCTGATCCCCTGATTGTCCTCCATGTGCCTGGTGAGTACACTCAAGATGAACCTCTCCATAATCTTCCCCGGTACTGAGGTCAGGCTGAAAGGGCTTTGTGAGCCCCACGTGAGATCCCTTTTCTCTGTGGATGCCTGCCATGCGTGAGATTCCTTTTCTTCATGTGTGTCTGTGTTCCACTCGGCAGCAACTGACCTTCAGGGTTCCAGTGAATTCAGTTTTGTGTAGGAACTCTTCTTGCTCCAACTGGCCAAGAACAGTGACTGTGAATAGGCACATTCTACATTTTTTTTTTTTTTTTAATATATATAATTCCCTTTTCCCAAAGGCTCTTGGAACAGTACTTAGCCATGCCTGCTTATTGGGCTCTGAGAATATCCACAACGGTTGTGAGTCAGGGAGATGGGGAATGAATCTGAGTGGGCTAAATCACAGCCCTGTATAGCATATACATTCCTTAGATTTTAGTGAATAGTAGCTAACATCTGAAGTAAACTGCAGTTCCCAGAAACTATTGTAGACCTTTATTTAACCTACCTGCTCAGTGCATGAACTTGAGCATTCACTTCAGCCTGAGTGTTATATGAGGAAAGAAAAGGAACAGAAAAGATTTGCCAGTGACTGTAGACTTACGAGTGCAAGCTTTTTCCAATCTGTTCTGGAACTTAAGGCTTTTTTTCCTGTGGCAGTTTGTAAGTGTGTGTAATTCAAGATCCTCACATTTAGATGTTGGCAACATGGATGCTACTTCAATATTTTTGATGTTTCATGGTCAGCTTCTTTCATCTTCAGCATACTTCAATTACTGACAAAAACGGCACGTAAGTGCTTTGAGTAGTAAAGTTCCATTTGTAAATCCCCACACAATGAGGAGACGAACATGGGTACTGTGACCAGAGTTTAATGAGCAGCAGTAGAGCGATCCATTCACATTGATGCAGACTTTTGAAGTTCATCATTCAGTGTCTAAGACAAGCTTTTTACTAACTAACATGCTATATAGATTAAACTAAAAGGTTATTTTGATTAACTGTTTGTCATTTGTCATTTTGTCAGGTGCGCTAAGAAAATATAATTTGAATTCTACAGATGTTTTTCATTAACATCTCAAAACTTACCAGAGGGTTACTTTGTTTTTCTGTGCTGCATAATAATACCTTACTGCTTTGAGGGGCACTGACTAGTCAGTCTTTTGTGTCTGCCCAGTATTCATTTAAGTATCATTTATTCATTGTGATTAGTAATCAGATCTGGGTAAGAGAGATAAAACAAATGTAAAAATATTCCTCTGTCTCTGAATTATTTCTTGCTTTTAAGGCAGAGGAGAAGTAAAACAGGTCATCAAGAAATTAAATACATAAAGATCAGAGGTGAGATAATGAGCTCATTTGCATTGCATTCAGGATTTGTTTTGAACTTCAAAACATGAGATCATAAACCAGTCAACATTTAAATACTGCCAGCTATATGAAAGACTGAATCAAAATGGGCTTTCTTTTTTCATCCTCTAACAATTATTCTCTCACTGGATGTTTTCAGTCTCTCATTTGGTGGTCTCTGAATGTGGAGTTCTGTCATTTATTCTTTATTTCTTTGCTTCAACCAGAAGTAACCCCAAATATCTACTGTAAATAGTAGTTAGTGGAGAGTAGAAGAATAGAAAAGATATTGGTCAGGAAACAGAATTGCAAGTGCTGGGTTGTTCAAGAAGCTGCTTTAAAACTGTTTTTCCACTGGTGCAGTTCAGGGCTTGGCTTTGGGCAAATGAGACTTGTGCTACGTCGCAGAAAAACAGAGCTTAGATAACTGACCCCAAATACAGTTTTCCTGTCCATTAGAAGATATTTTATAGGCCTTTCACACTACTGTTGATACCTAGTTGTTTTACAGACATAATATACT
The DNA here is from genome assembly GCF_000687185.1 of Egretta garzetta. NCBI lineage: Eukaryota > Metazoa > Chordata > Aves > Pelecaniformes > Ardeidae > Egretta > Egretta garzetta. Next base: position 5,944,355 of record NW_009258383.1, read on the forward strand.
ATTCAGACTTTTTAGGGCTGACAGAAAACCCCCGTTACTTTTCTTAGTTTGTGGCTTTACTATCTGGCACAGAATGGTGGGAAATACACACGACAGCTGTACTTGCCCTACTCCAAGAACAGACCAAAGGACAATCTGGGCCTGGGGTTAAGATGGCAGAGTGTATGTTGGCATGTATGTTAGGATGTTGCCAGTAAGATTTCCATCTTTGCCCTTTTAGTACTTCCCCATTTAAATTCTTTGTGGAGGATAAGATGTTTTACAATGTTTTACTGACCGCATTATTCCTCATACCCTTCTGGTAAGGTTGGAGATGGGCTGTACACCTCTTAATTCCCCTTTATCAATTACTTGAATGAAGCCTTCTTGCTCTTCTCACAACAAAGAAATTCATATTCTGAGCAGGGCCAGGCAAGGGCCTATGGCTGTGTCAGGACTTTCTTTTCCTCTGTTTCCCTGAACAGTTGACCAAAGCTGTGACAATTTTAGCCTGCTGTGATAAATGATAGCTCAGCTGGCTCATGACTGTAGTGGAGGAGGGAGCTTAAAGACATAACAACATAACCTTTCAGAGATGCACAAATTTGCTCAAATAAATAAAATCAGGAAAGGGCACCATATTTTTCCTTGGTTTTTTTCAATGTCTGAAATTAACCCATGCCCCAGCTACCACATTACTGTAAAGTCATATGATTTTCCATTATCTAGGTCATCAGTTCAAATTTGGTCCAAGATGTCACTTGGCCTAATCTTCTGTAGATTAGACACGCTTGACTAGGGGTACTGTCAGATACTCAGCAACCATAAATGGACACACAAAATTACAACTTTGCTTCGCCAGTATAAAAATGCAGACAGGGACAAAAAAATAGAGTGATATGAGTAAAAAGAAGCTCAGGTGACTTTTTGCAGAAAGCCTAATGGAGTCTCCAGTCAGCTCCAGTGACAAAGCTGCTATTCCTGCCTGCAATCTATTTTCCACTGAATATAATCAGCCAAACAAACACAAAATAATCTTGTTTGGTGCAGACTGCTGTGCTGGCACCTGAACAGCACCTAATGTGCCAGCTGCTGCTTTGTTTTGTTTTGTTTGTTTGTTTGTTTCTTGCTGTATTAATGGATTTTACATCACTTTTATTATCTAGTGAAAATATAATAAAGACCATTCAGGATATGTGGATGCCAAGGTGGTTTTGTGGAGAAATTTGCATGCATAGCATCTATTTTTGGAATAGGTGATCTTTGTATGTTTTCACTTGATTACACCTGTACAAAATGTGTGGTCTGTTTACTGTTTTGAGTGGACACTAGGGATCCACTATGGATTTTGTAAGGGTGCCTGTATGCTATACACTGCATTGGTTTACAGCAGGCACCCTGCCGAATTGCTGCGATCACCCTAAAGAATCATTCTATGCCTCTCTTTGTCCTCTGTTCCTTTTCCCAAGAAAGCCGTATTTCAAACACACTAAAATTTTTAGTGATAAGGTGAAAGGAAGGAGGTTTCAGTTTTTAATTGCATCAGCATTTCAGATAATTTTTTTTTTGTTTGTTGGCTTTCACCTTCTCAATGGGCTATTGCAGGTATATCAGTACCTTCCATTCCTGGACAGTGAAAATAGTGTGAGAAAATAAAATATTATATTATTTTGACTCATAAGAGACTAATTAGGAAAAAATACTCAAAAATGTGAAAGCCAAGATATTTAGGGTTCTGTTAAATTTAGTTGGACAGGCTTAGTTAACAGATCATTTACTTTCCCAGGTGAAATTAGTGCTAATTTCTGAAGCAGGTAAAGGATGGATTTTAGGACTTGTAAGAATTTTTGAATGGTTGTGGATGGAAATATCAGAGAAAATTTCAGATAGCTAAGCACTAGTTATGGCCTTTTGTGCACAAAATGACTTGCTTATCAAATAATTCTCATAACTTTCACATATATAATAAACATAGATCTTCACATACCTTTTAGCATTTACAATGTCTGTGGGGGTTTTAAAAATCATAGCATAATAATGTAGGTGGGAAAATTTGATTTATTTTCATTTTGTGTATTGCCAAGAGACCTTCCCTCAACTAATAATCGATTTTATATTTCTGATAAATGTTTCATGCAATATTTATGGGCCTTAAAGAGTTTTAGACTGGAAGTATTTATAAAATAGTTCAGAAAAATCCTTGCTTAAAAATGTTGGGATAACAGCTGTCCATAAAAACAGTGACAATATTAAAACAACAGCATAACATTGAGACTACTTTCACGTCTGCTAGTGTAAGCCATATAACTTAACCACAGCTACCCCAACCTCTATTTCTTTACTTTTTTTTTTTTCCCCCCTAGTAAAATGCATTTCAGGAATAAAATAGACATGTAGTTTATGGCATGTCATTAAACATGAGCAGTAATATAAATAAATATGTATAGAGCACAAAAATATAGGCAATGGTGTGTCAACAGAGGCAAGGAAATAGGCTTTTGAGTGCATACACATACATGGCTTTTTGATACATCAGGATATGGAGCTTTTAAAATCATTATTATCAGTGTTTACCACTTGCTTGCTTTCCAGTCTGCATGGCTTATTGCTTATTATAATTTGAAAAGATTATCTTACTAGGGTAATGAACAATAAAAAAATTTGTAATTCATCCTAATAAGCTTGAATGGTAACCCACATGCCTTGGACATTTCTAGCCAGGCATAATTTATCCACATCTTTGGCTGTGAAACAGTGTGGATCTTCTTAACCGAGTCCCTGACAGATGGTTTAAGCTTTTTCAGAACTACATTTCCAATCATTTTGCCCATATTGCAAAATTGGCCTTGAAAAAGGGTAAAGAGTTGTTATGCTGCATTAACATCTCTTCTGAATTGCTTGCTGTGAAGGACATGAAAAAAGAAGGAAATCAGAAGAGGAATGTTTTAAAAATACACTTTTGAAAGTTAACAAATGTTAGACATGATGATGGTGATCTTAAATTATACCCTCACTTCAATTTGAATGTGAATGTGGTCATGTTATGTGTGATAATGAAAACACAACTTCCGGTTGTCTTGTTTCATAAATGATTCAGATGGCATTCATGCTGTAAGTTAAAAGTGCTGTAATTAGAAAGACTTCCTATAGTCTTAAACCCTGCTGATGGGTGGCACAATTGACTGCTATTAGATGAACAGGGATTTCTGTGGCATATTTCAAGATTTTTTGCTACTCTGAATGGAAAGGCTCAAATCATTTCTGCATGAAACATGGATTGATCACATGTACTATGCCAAATTTTCATTTTCTTTTGCAGCTTCAGCTGACTAGCTTCTTCTTATAAAGTGCTGTTCTTTTCTTCTTGCCACCTTTTAGTTTATGATAAAAATCAATGAAAGCTGAAGCCTTCCAGAGTCATCTATAAAATGCAATTACTGTATACAACACAGTAAAACTCCTGTGGTGTATATGTTGAGACATAATTTATGCCACTTACCTCCAGAGAGGTATTGATCCTACTCTGTGAATATCTTACAAAAGGGCTGTTGAATGCAAGCTCAAGGAAATATGTGGTTATTGGGTCTGATCTGTAATTTGATTAATAATGACCTGTTTCTTGAACTCTGCACCTTACTGCACTGTTTTCTGTGACTGAATCTTTTATCTTTGAATATTGCCCCTGCTGATCTCCTTCAGAGGCCAGCCTGCCTTGCTGTCCCTCAGGCTCACTGCGGTCTCTGTGATCCTCACCAAAGGAGCTGTAGGAGAAGGCTGAAATGAGCTGGCAGATTTGGTTATTATTTTTTAAATGGACGGCAATCTTTTCTAATCCTAAAAGTGGTGGTTTCCCAGCACAGCCTGCACCCATTCTGTGATGGGATCCAGTTCTTAAAGTATTTTCCTGCTGTGTATAGGAAGGAAAAGTGATTCTGAATAAATAGTCCAGCAAGGATTCTCCAAGATACATGGTAAAAACTCCATCACAGTCATGGTTTTGAGAGCTGCAGTCTAGCATATTAAACACCAGGAAAAACACTCAAGAATGATATAAAACAGAAGGTGGGTGGATTTTATGCAAAAACTTTCATTGTGGTGGTGGGGTAATATCCTCACAGCAAAACACAAGAATAAACCCCTTCTGCAAGAATAAACCTCCATTACTCAATGCCTCAGCACCTTCTCTCGGGTAAATTCCTCAAATAAAGAACTGTTGAGTGGTGTCTCTGACCTGACAGTTTCCATTTCAAAGTTCACGTTCCTTGAGATGCTGCAGGAATGTCAGCAATTTGCTGTACTGTGTGAAAAAAACATTGTGTATTCATAGAATGAGAGTTCAGGAGAGTTTAATTTGCTTTGGAAGAGACCTGGGTAGCAGGGTAAGCTTCCCTATTATATGATTACAGTAAATAGTTCAACCTTGTTCTGACATAAATGGCCTGTTTGGGGATTTGACAGAAGTTAATTGCCTATTGTGATTGCACTGTAGTTGATGAATGCCATAGTGGGGCATGACAAAATAATATTTATTGAAAATGAGAAAAAGAGCCTGTTAAAGGAATAGTAGCAATATAATTTAGGTCCAAATTGGGCCTAAACTAATTCAAAGTAGAAATATGCATAATAACGGACACTTTCCTCTTCATCTATTCGTTGGTGGGGTTTTCAACCAAGCATAAGCTTATTTCATCAGTTCTAGAAATCTGAAGTGATGCTTGAGTGGAAACTGAATAAAAAGCAAAGTAAAACACAATAGCCTTATTACACATACAGAAAAAGCCAAAACCAACTCCCACCCAAACCAACAGGCTAAGAAATTAAAAGCAGAAACCAAATTTGATTTTTAAATGCCTTTTGTTTTACTAATCATATTATTATGAAACCCTAGTCTTAGTGAAGTCAGTGCTGGTCTATTACTGCATTCCTCAGAGCAAGCATTACAGCTGTGTTTTCTGCAGCCAGCACTGTTACCTGCTTGGGCAAAGTCTCATCATGGCTTCCTGTCTCAGTTTCACCATCCATGCTTTATATCTTTGCTTGAAGATTGCTTGAAAAAAATCTGTTGAGACTATGAAGCTTGACTGTGCATTTAATAAGAGATGAGAGTCACTACAGCTGGAAGCAAATCAACTAGTCTAATTTCTTTGCCAATCTAGTATTTTTTTCTTGCAGTGTATTTCGTAAAGTTTTGTCCATTCAAGTAAGAAAAATGATTTTATAATATTGAGATGATGTGAATAGAAGAACTGAGTCCAGCTATTGAATGGAAGTCCAATTCATGCACAACTTTCTGGAAAGCCCTTACACCAGGAGTGAACTTGATTTTTTCATATGAAAAACAGAGAGGAAGGGTAGTGAAGTGACCAGCTTTAGAACTCAGCCACTGCATTTGGGAACTAATAACAAGAATTTATTTTATAAGCTGGAGAAATCGTATTTTGGAAATTGCTGCAGGAAAGGAAGCTTGGTTGAATCAAATGATCACAGATTGACCAACATCTGCCAATACGATTTAGCCATGAAAAAGGTGAAATGTTCCTGAGGCAAGTCAGGTGAGGTACTTCTACTGAGATGTGAAATTATATTACTGGTACTTTATCTGGAAAATTATGTTCAATTCTAGTCATTCATATTCAAGGAAGAAATAAATTACATTGGGAAGGGCCAGGCTATTTTTGCAGAGAAGACTAAAAGATGGCTTATTAAGCCTAGCAGAAAGGGGTTACGCCTGCTCTGTATAAGTACACCTGGGGTAAATACAAAGGAAGGAAGAGACAGTTTCTTAGCTAAAACCCAACATTGCCATAAGAATGAATGCCTAGCGATTGCCCAATTCAGGCTAGAAGTCATCTAGCCATCAGAGAACTGGAGCCTGGAGCATCTGGCCAGTTGGAAGAGCTGAATGAAGACCTTAATTAGTAATAAGGTGGATTTTGATCGGTTTCTGAAAGACAAGGTGGGATGTGGTGCCTGTAATAGCTCATCAGGGTCCTTCTTTTTTAACTATGCCTTTTAACTTATATAAGCTAAATCCTCCCATTTAAATTGATGTAATGCTTCCAGCTTCAGTTTCACTGCATAGCCATATAAGTGTAGCAGCACTTTATCTAAAATGTAAATGATGCTTTGCAGAGAGAGCAAGACACTTTAAAAAAATTAATTACAACCAGGTCTAGTGGATTCATCTGAACTTACTTAGCTTGGTGAAGGCCTAAGAGAGGGTCAGGGAACTATCTGTGATCTTTCTGATGGCAGAAATTCAGCTAGAATAGCCTGAAGCTAAAAATCTCTCAAGAGGGCATTAAATGAACCAGAGCTTGACAGAATGCAGCCATGTTCCTTCAACAATCTTTTTACTTACTATGCACACTGCCCAGGGCATGCAGGAGAGGGCATTGTGGAGACTATGCAACACTATTCTGTTTGGAGATTTCCCATTAATTGAAAAATTGTCAGGCAGCTGGTTACCTGTGCTTTCATCTTCTGGAATGAGACCAGACTAACTGTACTTGCCCAAGTATATTCTAGTTTAGTAAGTAAGAAAAAAAAATCCAACCAAACAAACCCAAACTATTATTACACAGTGAATGCTGAACACCTTTTATTTACCTGACAAGTTGGCTCACTTAGTTTTCATTAATTTGTATCTGAGTTCTGTGGTTATCAGCTGAGGCCAATGTTACCATGATACCAAAGCATAGCTTGGTCTAGCTTGAGTGTCTCAGGAGGGATTAGACAATCCAAATGGTGTTTATCCTCAATTTGATGAACAGTTTATCAGACTGTGCCTGGTCACTGGCACACTGTCTTGTCTGCCACTGAGATTTGGTGCATTTGATCTACAGGATCATGACACTGGAAGAATGAATCTTCACATTACCTGACCAGTGTGTGGCCAGCAAGGGATCTGGAGCAAATAATTATAATTCCTGAAATGGGAAATGGGAATGAAATCTGATGGGAAGTGATGTTTTACCTACAGTATATCAAAACTTCACAGAGGCGGGAGTTAGATAAATGGATGCTTTAGTCTGTCATTATCCCTTTACTTTCCCATTCCCTGTTACTTGACTATTATATTGCATTCTGGCAGAGGATTTGGATGGTGGAACTGGGAACTGGCACAGGAGACAAGGGAACAGCCTTTGCCAGCCCCATATCTGTCATGATTCCCCGCTGTACAGAGGAAATCTGTAGGCAAAGGGGAATTCTGGGGGGGCTTTGAATGCACTTTGCAGCTTGAACATACCTTAAAGCACATTAACCCTATACTTATGTGCTAATGTTACATACAGGTGAAATACACACAGAGTCCATGCTGCCTGTTTCACTGGTTCAAAGTTCTACTATATTTCCCCATGCACGTTTTGGGAGTTAGACTTTGACTATTAGCTAAGGCTAATTCATTTGAAATCTTTTTCTCAGACAGGACTTAACTTTGTGATCTAGGAAGCACCTGGCACTTGCTTTGAACAGTTATTTTTTTTTAATTTCATAGGCTATATATATGATGTGGAATTTAGTCCTTTACAAGATTTCTTGCTCTTTCATTATCTTGGCCTACCAAGTCCTTATCTATATCAATTTATGTCCTGGCAGTTTCCATCTTCCATTTCAAGTGCAAAATCTGGACTCAGAGAGTTTTCTAGTGGTTTATAACAATGAGAGGTTGCGATTTTGGTCTGTGTTAATAGTGACAGCTTAGGCTAGTATGTTACTTTGATTCGCCCAGGCTTAGGGTACTCACATAGTCTGTTAGTTGTTATGTATCTGCTGATGGGTGATAACTTGCCAAAATCTTAATTTTATTACTTTCAATTGTGTGACTGTATACTAGAAATCTTATGTGGAAACTGGATTAGAAAACAAGGCAGGTATAGAAACTCTGCCTTATTTCTGAAGACAAGGCTCAGCAGCACAAATACAGATGATTTGTACATCTCCCAGCCACATCGTGGCAGACAACAGTTCCTAGGCGCGTTTAGAAGAGCATTAGGCCTGTGGTTGCCTTGAGTACAAGATGCAGCCCATTGGGTTTGTTTGCAAGTGTAGCAGCTACTATGAAGCATATTTTCTCTTATCAAGGTTGACTCAAAGGAAAGCAGCCACCAGGATGCGAAGAGAGTCCAGCAGCAGACTGGCCCTGCACCAGCCTTAGGGCTGTTGCGCGCCTGGGAACAAAGCCAGGGCAGAGGCTAGAGAAAGGGCCGGTCACAGATGCAGATGCCAGTGCTCAAGAAGTATAATCTGGAACTTGACAGCTGCCAAACTAGCCCTCAGAGTGGCCAAGCTAGTTGGCTTTTTTCAGAGGAGATGACAGAAAGTGGCCGAAGGGACCAGTAATGGCAATTCTCCAACTACAGGACTAAACCAAAGCCAAGCGAGTATTGTGATTGTACTGGTGTTTTTGGAAGAAGATGCACTGTCAACAGAATCCTAATTCAGACATTCCCTGTTGTTGCATCTGCACATCCTGGAGGGCCTGAGGTTGTAAGAACAAAATGGAAGCTTCCCCCTTGCTTCTCCTAATTCCATCCCAGTGTGGGGCAATGGCAAAACAAAAAATAGACACTCCCCCTTCCCCAAACCTCATAATCCGTGAAGTAAGATGGTCTTCAAATTAGCAACCCATCCTCGACTGTTAGACAGCTGGGCACTGGCCAGATGGGTCATCCCCTTTAATGGAGTCCACTTGCTATTACACAGCATAAGGTAGGAGGTATTTAGAAGCAAACTGCGACAGCTCAGCACCTCCCCGGAGTTCATATTAAACGCTACTAATTCTCGCTAACCTCCCTTTGGTCTACTGCTTTGCCTGGTGCCTGCAGCTGACCTGGCAGCCTTCCACCCTGTGGCTGCAGACTGACCTCTCTCACCCACACCATGGGAGGTCGGGGGCAGAGGCCTCTGTCCTTGGCCTGAACACCCTCTGGTAGCATGCTCAGCTAATAAAGCTCCTGAATTGTTGTGTTGCTGTCCCAAGAGGAAGATTGACTCTGCCACCGAAACAAACCAACCTTTCTCAGGTTTTGTCGGGTTTCTCTAAAACCCTTTGACACCATTAAGGGTGAGACCTCATGCTAGGAATGAGGTCAAAAAGAGATAGAAAGAGAGACAGGCAGTTTGAAGTTAAAGAAATGATGTTTTGGAAGTAAGGAAAAAAAAAAACATCTGGGGAACAGACCAGGAGAAAGATTTCATATTTGAGAAACAAATTTAGTGTGAAAGGAGATTGATTTCTGGGGGAAAGGCAATATGAAAGCTGTTACTAGAATTGACTTTTATACAATACGCATCTAGTACATCTGAAGAGATTCTTTCCACTTTATACGTGCAGGAAGGACCATGTGGTAAATTACAGAATCGCATGAGAGCTGAACAGATCATATTCCTATGACCATATTCATCTATCATACATCCTTTGTCGTGCAGTTCATCTTACAACTGAGCCATCATCTTAACAAGTTAAAATTAGTGTAGAGGGAAAATGTTTCCTGCTTCTCCTCCTAAATATAGAATTTACTCCATAATAACCTCGACCAAGTACCCGGGATGGGCAAGATACAACCATACTTTTCTATACACACAAATGTCACTCCAGAGTACTATATTTCAAATCTTGGGTTGCAAAGTGAGCAGTCAGAAAGCTGAGATTCCTAACTGGTGGATCATCCACTCCCAGCCCAGGAGACAATGAAACATAGCTTATGTTTTTATACCTTAGCAAGCCAGATGATTCACTGTCTGAATATATCTGCTTCTCTCCATTGACTACAAAGGGAGCCTGCCATGACAAGTTCAGTTGTAGATGTTTGCTTGGTAGACATCTGTTAGGTAGATCAGGTGAGTCACACTCAATGGAGTCTTTATGGCTTGATGGGAGTTGAGACCACAAATTACTAGCACAGTCCTTTTCTTAGGGCTTGCCTACAGCTCAGTAAGTGGGAGACTCAACTACTTAGAGACATTGTTCTCATTGCTTGAAAAAGTGGAGTGTGAATTTTCCCTGTCTGCATGTTTTACTTAGAGGGGAGCTGCACCCTGGGTTTCTTTGTTATAAAACACATGAGAGAAGCTTAAGGTGTTATTATTACAACTGTTATCACAGAATCTGCTAAAACATGTCTGGAACCTATTCTTAAAAAAATCCAATGATACGGATTTTACAGTCTTTCCAGGCAATCTGTTCCGACGCTTTGCTGTCCTCATGTTAGAAAGTTTTTCTAATGCCTAATCTAAAGTTTCCACATTCCATTATTTCTTATTCTAATGCCCATGGACATGAAGAGCAATTGATTCCAATTCCTCAGCAGGATACTGTTGAAGTCTGTTATGACATTTCCTCTTTAGTGTTTCATTCTCCAGATTGAACAACTCTGATTTTGTTCAATCTTTACTTGCAGATCACTTTTTCCAGCCCTCTAATACACCTCGTTGTTCTCCCCAGACTGCTGCAAGAAGTTCACATCTCTTTTAAAGCACAGTTCCTAAAGGTGCATACAGTATGTTAGCTGCTTGCTAATTCTGGAGTATCTACAGACAATTCTTACACACGATGCTGCCTATACAACCTGTGCAATAGTTTTCGCAGGGAGGCGAGATTGTTTATTTCTGTTCAGCTTGTGATCCCCCATAGACTGCAAACTGTTTCCTACTGACTCATTTTCCATCTTCTATTTGTACAGTTGATTACTTCTACATAAATGTAGCACTTTCACTGGTCCTTACTGAATTGCATCCTATTGATTTCAGACCACTTCTTCAAATTGTCAGGCTCATTTTTAATAGTGAAAAATGAGGTCTCCTACCTTAGAGCTTGTCTGTGCATAGTTCAGCACGGTAGCACAGGAAGCAGGAAAGAATCACGGACTTTCCTCCACTTGTATTCCTATGAGGTGGCAAGGCACAATGACTGCGTCTCTACTGGCGTGAGTCCATGCTTTGGGATAAGGACAAGTAATCATCTTTTGTTACAGTAGAGCCTGAAGGCAAGACAAGTTTATTCTACTGTTAGAAAGTGTTTTCTAATGCTTCACATAAAGTTCCTCATTCCATTATTTCTTGTCTTGGAAAAGGAGAGGGAGGAAAATTTACCCCCATTCCTCAGCAGGAGGAGCCTTGTTTTAGGTATTGCATTCATATGAATAAATAAAAAAAAAAAATGGAGGCAAGGGCCTTAACAGATAACGGGAAGGTGGCAAATGTTATGTTCAGGTTTTCTGTGCTTTCTAGGGAAGGGCTTAGTCAGGTGTTGACGAGATAAATGGAATGGAAAAAAGTAAGGTAACCATGAGGGGAGGTTAAAAAGGGGGGTAACCATATTTTTTTCCTGTTCCAGGGACACTACCTTCAGGAACACTTGCTGTTTCCACGCTGCCTTTAAAGCTCACTCCTTCCATGCACCTTTAAAACTCTCTAGCTCAGTGGCTAGAAAATTGAAGTATGTTTTCAGTTGCTGACTACTTCACTGTGAATTAAAATGGGGTATTCAGAAAGGTGAAATCAGATCCATTTATAAACCAAGTTCTCTCTCTTTTTTTTTTCATTTCTTCTTCCTCCCCCCCTCCTCCCTGACATAATTGGGGCACATTAGCTTCACTGTCTCAGTTCATTAGGTCATTTCTGAAAATCGAAAATCACAGTTGTGTTTATAGGTGTCTTTTTACTTGTAGGAAATAATTTGCAATGAAACTACCTCTGGATTTCCCACTGTGTAGAAGAGTCCAGAGCTGCTTGCTTATACTTCATCAGAAGAACTGCTGGAGACAATAGTTCTGAGTTAGGGAATGGTGTTGCCCAAGGAATCTACCTTTGATAATTAAAAATGTCAGTCCCTCATGGTGTTGAAAACCCTCAGTACCTATGGGCTGCAGGGGTTCCTCAGTTCTTTGCAACATCAGGACCGAATTTTGAAGCGATGGAGTAAGCTTTTCAAAACATGCATAAGGACAAGTTTATTTCTGCTGCAGTATCAAAAAACAGTGCAAGAACAGATGAGCAGCATCTATGGGATATCCAAGGGTAGTTTCTTTTAACTAGGCTGTACTGATGATGCTCTCTGCAGCCTATGATATTTATAACAGCTAAGATCTGGTCTGTTTCTATTTACATCTGACAGAAAATAAGAAGGATCAGAAACTGAAAATTTAAAAAGATGACCTGTAAAGAAAAGAACTTACAGTTTGCCTGAGAGCTGCTTTTATTGAATTTTTACACGCCTTTACAGAGGAAGAAAAAATTCAGGATTATCTCTACAGGAGAAACAGTCCAGTGATTTAGATGTTAGAAGATTACTGGTAAAGGGGAAATCTATTCATTTTGCCTTTCACAGCCTTTTTACCCCAGCTTCGTTTCACTCTCTTCTTTCTTCTTCAGTCCCCCTCATCCCTTTTCCTGTCAATGGTATCTCTTCCCTCATTTTTCCAAATTATAATTTCAAATGTCAGCCTAACCTGTGGGAATAGTAAGCCAATTTAGTCTATTTTTAATGGTGTCTTTGAGTCCAGAACAACTTTTCTTGCCCATTTCACTGCTTGTTCAAAGATATTTCCAAACAGTCACTGTGAATACGCATGAGAGGTTGTGAGATTTGATCCTGGGTAGTAAGCATTTAGCTAGGGCTTGTAACTGGAGAAACTGAAGACTATTCTGAACTTTCAGCATGCAAAACACTTTTACAGAATATTTGCTTTATATTCTAAAGTCAGTCCTGGACTGACTTCTAAGACTGACTACAGCCTGACTAGGAACTGTGTTTGATTGCTAGATCTGACTTGAAAGTAAACACTTTCATTAGGACTTCTGTAATGGACTTGGAAATATTTTAATCTAAAGTTTTGTTACTGGGATGATTAGTTGCCTGGGGGAAAGTACCACAAGGGAAAATCATATGAAAAATGGATGTAAATGGAGAACTGTACCATTACCGCTTAAAATTCAGTTCCTTGTCTGTGATGTTTTCAAAGAATACAAAATCATTTAAATATGCAATCCATACTGATAATAATAAATTGGGACTTCCTAAAAGAAAGAATTTTGAAAGATAATTTACACAATTTGTTTGCTCATTCATTGTAATTTTTTTTTTCTGTGAAGATTTCAGTGGTCTCAGCAGTTCAGACTGGACCCTTTGTAAGTGGTGAAATTGTTACTTCTGCAATGCCAGGAGATGGATTTGGCAATGGGAAATTCAGTTTTTAGTCTGAATCAGTCACTTACGAGGTAGGTGATGACTGGGAAGATATGTGTGACAGGTATCATGATGGGTTATTTACTGAGATGTCAAGAAGGTTCTGGCAAGACCTGGGAGACTCTTTTGACCAGTGTCTAAACTTGTACCTATGGTTTTGGAAGTGGGAAGGGAAATGAGTGTTTCCAAAATTAAAATTAAATTACCAGGAAAAAAGAAGTGCATGTCTAAGCAACAGTTTCACAAAATGTATCCCAATTTACCAACACATGCAGCACAGGGAAAGTATTCAAAATCCCAGAACTGTGGTGGGAGAACTGATGTAAAGACAAGGGATTTAAATGTACTCAGAACAGTAGAAAGTTTTGAAGAACAAAAGGCCTCTACAGAGAGTGATGCTTCATCTTTGCCTAACAGAGCTAAAGTGCTACCACAGAGAACTGACAATGTTTAGGGAGATTATATAAAGCAGGAGCAGGAGAAGGCTGACAGGTGCTAAAGAGTATTCAGGTCAGACAAAGACATCTGCCAAAGACATCAGTCATATGAGATAAGGGAAATTACAACTGAACTAGGGAGGAACATGTGCTGCTCACAAAGGAATATCCTGGAAAGTTAATGGTATGTCAGAACACAAAGTTAATAAAAGAGCCAAAAAATTGCATAAAACCGAGGTATCTTTGTGCACAGCTGAGAAGGATAAGTAGGTGAACTGGATTGCTTGGCCATGTGGTAAGGAGACTCCTGAAACAGGGAGGAATGAAAGGTAAAATTAAAATGTTTAAAAATCTGGCTTTGACTATTCATAATTAGTAGATTAAGTCATCAAATGGGTGAGTAGTGCTACCCCTGAATTTTTCTATATCCTCCAGGTGTGCTTTCTTAATACATGGAAATGCCTACAGAAATGCTGGCTTTCTCTCACCAGGATCTTGAGTAAGCTATTTTGTACGAAAAAACAAAGGAGATGATTGATAAGATATCAACTGGTTAAAGACCACAAAAGGGGTGACTTTGGCTATCTGGCTCTAAACTCCAAAGAATAAAACATACTCTTTTTGGAACATGAGACTTAGTCCAATTGGAAACTGCTAAAATGCCAGATGTGACATTGATATAATTAAGCCTGATTTATTAAGTGACCGTGGAGTTGGAAGCACAGTATTGGAGGTTACTTGGGACAGTGTGCTGTAAATCTCCATGGTAATCAGCAAAGAGAAATAATATAACATGGAAAAAATGGAAAGATATAATACCATCACTTTATTAACTCTTACTCTAGCTGAAGCCATATACATATAAACGAGAAGAGGCCAATAGGTACACCATGAAAATGGATACAAGCATGAAGCAATTTTAATTCGAGGAAGGAGGTAAAGTAATGAATTTTAGAAAAGAAAAAAGACACAATGAAAGTATACAAGATAGTGAATATTAATAAGAAGCTAAATCTGAAGCTTCTATTTGCTTTCTAAAGATTTCATCAAAAAGGGACTTTGGTTTGAAATTGAAAGCCTCTGCAATTAAAACTGATAAAAGGAAATACATTTAAAGATAATACTTAATTAACCTGTGGCATTTGTGTAGTCAATGCAAACATCCACAGTACATTAAATAGGAAACAACAAACAAAAAAATAATCAGAGACTTAAGCCCTTGGATGTCAGCGTGTTTGCTAACGTGGGGAAAAAAATCTCCTCTGTGGTCAGGTTATTTTAAAAATTACTACTTATGAATTTGGTTTTTTACTTTCTCTTATGCACTGGATTCTGTCTAGGATACTGGAGTATCTGTGGGCCATTGGTTTTAGAAAAGAGATGAAAGATTAGATGCAAAAAACCTCCTGAAATTGTTGCAGTAAGTACTTTGATTTGCCAGATGCTCTCGGAAATCTTGGATTCTAAATCTTATAGATCAAATATTTTTAAAGCCCTTGTAAACTCATATAGGAGAGATATCATATACTTATGTAACATTTTCTTTACTTAAAAACAGAAAATAATTTGTTGTAAGGGACAGTAACAATAGGTACTAGTTGGTTTGTATCTGTTTTCATCATCTGTGTATATGGATGAGGGATGGAATGAAAAGAGAAAATCCTATACATGTTTTGGGATTTCTGTGGAAAATGTGCCAACATGAAAAAGGAAGTGATGGCCCTAAATCATCTTCACTGCTTCTGAATATTGTTTCAGGTTTTGAGGTTGTGGCTTCTGTTAAGGATGGCTTGCTGGGCTGGTGTGGTTGAAGCATACCAATAAGAGGCAGGAAGGTGATGTGATTCGTGTCTTACTTGTCCGTCCTTAAATTCCCCACTCCTGGGACTTTGTTTGCATTCACATAGACCGGCTGGGGCAGTGTGTGTTGGGGGAAAGGCAGGAGAGATTACAGCAGAAGTCCATAAGGAAGTTGACTCATTTCAAGCACAGTATAAGGATGCTCTAACTACTCCACTTTTGTGCCCCATCACAAATTCCCTGGTAACGTCTTTTCAGATTACCTGCTGTCTCTGGCTTATTTGCATATCTCTTAATGGTTAAGAATGCATTTTTAATGAGGTTTTTTTAGTACCAGGTTAATTTTCCACATCCAAAACCAGTTTGCCATTTTAATAGATAAAAAAAATATATTTTAACAACTGTTCTTTCAGATTTGGCTCAAACGCTGCAAACTTATTTCATAGATCACACATAATGCATTTTAAAATCACATCAGTGTAGGTCATCATTTGGCTCTGTGAGGATATTCAGAGGACCAGGGAAGTACAGGAGCCCACGCCCACCTCAGGTATAGTGGAGTGGCAAGCACTGGGGGCTTCTACCTGGCTGTGAACAATCTGGAGGTGGAGAAGCCTTAGCTCTTCCTCAGAGAGAATCTGTTTACAAAACATACTTGACAGGAGATATGTGTTGAGAGGAAGGAGAGGGGAGGAGGTAACCTGCATCCTCTGAGAGCTGTCATCCCTGAGATGGAGGAGGGATTAGAAAGGGAGCAGTGACTCTTAGGCAACACTGTGGAGGTACAAGTGGAGATGTAGCAGCTAAGATTTTCCCATCTACTGGGAATGAGAGGAAATTCTCACTGAAGTCCTTAACAGAGTATTTTTCTTATGAGTGCATTTTTTCAGTGCATTCTCTGAATGCTTTCAATACCAATAATTACATGTCCCTGCTCTAAGAAGTTAATAATTTACTTTCACACAGGTTACTCTAAGAAGGACAACAAAACAGTGGGATGGGGAAGTTCAGAGCACTAAAACTAGGGAGATTATTCAGATATGGCATGGGCACAGCATGGAGGAAGAGGTTTTTTGCATTTAAATCCATTTTATGAGTGCACTACACTGCTAAGGTAACATAAAGAGGCCTCATGTAAATGAGTCAAGCCTACCTGAGTAAGTGATTAAATAGGTTTTAGTTGACACAGGTTCTTGTAGCAATCATGGCAAAGTCATTTTAGAGACTGGCTAAAATCAGTCATGATATTGGCATGGACAGCCTGGTTGTCAAAGGGATTTCCTCTGAACATCTTTGAGACAACCACAGCAATTCACAGACAACCATCCTGCAAGATGGCTGATGGCTGCTCCAAAACCATTAGCCTCATGAGGCTTCTGTTTTCTTGGATGTTTTGTGGGAGAAAGTAGCAGAAGCCTGCTGAGTGTGGAAATGGGACATATTTCCAAAACATCTGTTGACATTATATATGCCAAGTAATTGCATTTCAAAATTGTCATGTTTTTCAACACAGGACATCTGTGCTGGTAGGCAGTATCTGTGAAGTGCAAACAAAAATGGAATGAAATGTACAATAAATATGCTTAGACAAATAATACTTTTCAGTAGAGAAGCAAACATGCAGAGTAACTCCTTTATCAGCTATTGCCTTTCCTAAGGGAATGCACTTTCTCTGTTGAGCAGTCTAGCAACAGACCAATGATCCAATGATTCTGGGACTATAAAAGCTTACTAGCCATGTAGTTTGTTATCCAAGCCCTAGCCTTTGTGCTCCTTGGTGCTTGATCTTTTCTGAGCAAGTTGAATTCATAACACCAAAGTTTCCCACACACAGGTTTGGTACTTAGTCTGGGAGTCAGAAAAGCTCATGCTAGTTAAGTTACACAGTAGGTTATGCCAAAAAAGAGAAGTGTCACAAGCTACACTCCTCTATCAAGCCAGGAAGTGGAGCCTGAAATTGCTATGTGCACTTACTTATTTACTTACTTGTGCGCTCTGTGGTGCAAGATGTTGACCTCTCATTTGCAGAATGGTACCTAAAAAATAGTATTGTATTCCTATGCGTTATTTCTGTGGATTTTACATATTAGTGCATTCAATGCCATCTTTTTGGATGAAAGTACTCTGTGTCCTTTCAGTTAAAGTTGAGCTTCTGCTTTTGAGGCAAAATTTTCAAACATTCAACCACTGTGTAAGAAATGAGTACCACCCACTGCCATGGCTTTTCACACAACTCAAAGCAATCTGAATGAGTTAAGGCTAGAAATCTAGGCTCCTCTGAGGTCTCAAACATTAGTACATCTTTGTGAATTGTTAATGAGAGGTGATTTATCTGGGCAGCCAGCTCAATAAAGAGAAAGATGCCTCTGAGTTTCCTCAGTAATACAGCTATAATTACCAGAGAGGTTTTTCCCTGAAACTAAAGTGGGTTAGGTAGGGTTTTCCTCAATTGCTTTCCTGATTTTAGTAACTTAAAATTTAGCTATGTTGTATTTTGGGTTTGAAGGAAGTCTGGCATGTTCCATCAAAGGCCCATGTTCCAGCTATCACGTCATGACTCACAGGAGAAACATGATAAGTGAGTGTGAATAGAGAGTTCTCAGAGACCTAGGCAAAATTGAAGTTTTTTGCATCAATATTGGAGCTCTGGCTCTGCCCCACTGTTCTATAGGAAGGAGAGGAACAGTGACTGGGGGCGAAGGACCGGAGCAGGAGGTAGGTTGAGCTAGAGAGGAGGTTGAGCTGCACAGAACTAACTTTACTGGTCTTGCTGTCACAAGCAATTGCTGGATGTGGTGGAGCCTTTTCCACCAACAAAGAGTACTGCCTGATGTATTCCCCCTTGTCCTTCTGCAGCAGCAGCCTGGAGCTTGGGTTTCCAGGGCTCTGCTGTCAACAATGTAGACAGAAAGGTAATGGCTGGTTCTCTTGTTCCTGCCAGTCTGTTGATCTAAAGAAATGCTTACTTGGCTTTTACCTAAAACAAGACTGCCTTTGACATAATAACACATTTACTGAGATGAAAATGCGTCCAAAATGTGATTGCTTTGGAGGGTAATGCACTCTTTGCAAGCATGTCTTGGAGTTATGACCAGTTTGAAAAAAATGCTGAAGGACTTGTTTTATGACAGTGGCATTTGAGCAAAACCTTTCTTTTACCATGTGTTTGTAATTCAGAAAAAATAGAAAAAATAGATAAAAAATTTCACAAGACCTGTTGTGACACATCTGAAATGCAGGATTTCAACTTTTCACTACGAAACAATATTTTTTTATTAGAAATTATTCTTCACATATCAAATTTAAAGTCTCACTGATATCTCTATTTAAACATTGGTTCATGAAGACAATTGCAAAAAAAGGTTCTATTTGGGAAAAAATTTCAAAGTTTTGCTTCCTTGTATCAGTGCAGGACAATAGGAGGTTTGAAATCTTGCAGTATTTCCCAGGCTGGTAAATATAGCTTACTCTTCGCCTGAATTTATAGTGCAAAACTAAGCAAAAACCATTAAGTTTTTGTCTGACAATTTAAGTATTTAATCAATTTGAAATGAAACCACAATCTAATAAAGTGTGCAGGCTGCTGTGCTGGAGGAAATTGTTTGAAAAATACAAAGCAAATATTTTTCACTTTCTTTCTCGATCAGCATTGGAGATCTGAACATAGTCAAAGGATGAACCAAGCAAAAAGCAAGAAATCAGCCTTTAGGCCTGATCTTAACAGCTTGATTGATGCCTCATAGAGAATAAATCACATAAAGTACTGAAACTGAAGTTGATATTTTGGAACTGATTCCATCATCTAGCATTACAAAGAGCAGGAAACATCTTTTACATTGCTTGTGCTTCAGCAGTGATTTTTTTGTAATTTATTTCCTGTCCTTTAAAGGAGTTGCATTTGAGTGGACATGCTTTTAGCTAAGCAGAATAGGTTTTGCCTCCTGTTTCTTGGTTTTGTGTTTTTCACCTGCAGGTGAGTATCTAGTGACTTGGGACTATCTCTTTTCTATGTCTCTTGTATCTCTTAAGATTTTGTTGTCATTTGCCCATTTTCGTTTCAATTCAACAAGATTTAACAGCAAAATGATAGCCAGGTTAGTAACTTTTTTCTTACTTCAGTGTACGTGTTGTTTAATTTCTGTTTTGCCTGCTCTGATTTTATTGTTATAACTAGCAGATACTGTTTACATTTTTTTTTCTCTTCAGTGGTTTACAATACCACTATAATATTGAGAATAACTGGCAAGAACTTACTGGTAGTTGAACAAGTTCATTATCTTCTACAACTTAATTGTATATCACAGAGATTGTCCATTTCAAATGGAAATTTCAGTGAATTTCATCACACTATTCCTGGTCTCCCACAGTAATTTTGCGAATTGATACCCTTGTATATTAAGAGATAGGGTTTGCAGGATCACTTGGACGGTTTTCTTGCCTAATGCTGTTGAAATCTTCTCTTCTCCTACTTTCCCTTCCCTCAGCTTTTCCCTAAATCTGAGAGGTGACACCTCATTCTCTAAGGCAATTAAAGCTGTTTTCAGACCTCTATGTTTGAGCCCTGATCCAAATGAGCACTAAGTACAAATCTCGTACCTACAGCTGAGGCCAATGGAAAAGGCATTAATTTGCTTGCCTTACCTGTCTCTTAGATAAGTTGTGAAGACTGAACATCACAGATATGTCTTCTTTCCTTCAAAATAGGGACTTCTCACAGATTCATTTACCATCTATAGAACTTACCCAGACCACTTGAATCTGGGGTTCAGACCCCTTCCTCAAACATGCATCCTTCACCTCTTCAGAAAGGTTCTGTTGCTGAAGTTTCAGTGTCTCCTCTGTTGTTGATTTGGATACTGGTTTTATGCATTATATTCCAAGGTGCTCAGTTTGCCTTTGCAGTGTGCGGGGAGTCTGTGTTCCTTTGGACTGTGGTAGGACAGCCAAAAAAGTAGGCAGATGCTTAGACTCATGGTGGTTATTTCCTTTTTCAAACGTGAAGTATCAGCAGAATATTGGCAGAAATACGTGAAACAGTTCTCAACTCGTGGCTTAGTCTACAGTCCCTGAGCATGGAGACTTCCTTTCCTCCACGAAACAGCTTTTGTTTTCTGGTTTGTTTTTTCTTTTCTTTTGTTTTGTTTTTAAAACTGTTGTCTCTAGCTTATTGCTCTGTTGTAAATATTGGGGATTGGAATAGATGACCTCTAGGGGTCCCTTCCAACCCAAAACATTCTATGATTCTATGAAATATAACTGCCCTCTGGAAGCAGTGGGAAACAGCTGAAAAAATTTAACAGGAATTTAGAACAGGGAGTGTTTTACTACTTAAGAGAGGTAGGCATGGTGATTTGTATATGGTTTGAATAGCTGAGGTAAGTGATGTTTCTCATCTGAAGTACCTGCACAGCTACAAGCGTTTTGTTAACTTGTGCTATAAAGAAACCTTGCTACTAGCAGTCAGGGAAAGTTTGGGAAAAGTTATATTTACCTTGGATAGAGAGTATAAATGTCATAAGAGCGTGCTTTAAGTTTACTGTTGCCACTGCATAAAAACATTTACATTCAAGATCTGTTCTATTACCTGCAGTTAGGATCATCCTTGAAAATATATTTGTTAGCATAACTCTGTGGTGTGCTCTATGTCAGGTTTATTGATGATGAAGAAAATGCCCTTGATATAGCATTTGTTCCAATTTGTTTAGGTATCAAATCAGTTTGGAACCTTAAGTTCCAGAGCTGACATAAATATATCTGCAGATATTGTAGAAATGATCCTGAACTTATAGTTCCCAGGAGTTGTTTGTGATGCAGCCTATTCTACAAACAATATGTGGCTATGAAGCATAATTTATTGGGTATAGCAAAGACTTCCATGCATCTTTCACTGTGTTATGCTATTTATTGATAGTGTGAAACGTATTATTGATTGCTACAAGGTATTCTGGTAGAGTACTGTGCAAGGATTGAAGTTTACAGATTTATTATAGCATCATGCAGTACATTTATTCTTGGCATAATATCTACTAATCGTATATTATTTAGAAGACAAACATTAGTTTATGAGTGTGAAACAAGATATTGCTTTAGAAGAATGCATATAAATCTTTCTATGGAAGATAGTAGCTATGGGTATAAAAGGATTTTTTTTCATGCATTCTGGAGAAATGATGCTTATCAAGGATTATTAAGGTTGAAAAATCAACCCTTCAGACTGGTAGGAAATACTGGATTGTGTGTATACTTCCAAAGACCTTAAATATTTGTATTATATTTCAATAAACTGTGGTAGAATATACTGATATATTGTAGGTGATCTTCAGTTTGGGATTCCTTTTAATTTTATTGAGATGGCAAAATAAGTCGTGTTCAAAGAAAAATAATAAATCAAATTTTAAAATGGACTCACCACATATTAAAATGTTCAGATTGTACATATTCTGGAGAGACCTAAAGAGCCATCTCAGTGGTTGCAAAAGCTCTCCATGGGTTTAGAGACCATGTCAAAATTAATTATATTAAATTTTAAAACTTTCATTGCTAATGTTTTTTTCACACTTTCCCCTTATTCTTCAATAGAGAAAGTGAATTGTTTTGAATAGGAAGAGGAAACTTGCTTTCTTAGACCAACTGGAAAGAACGAGCCAATTTTGAAGGCTGCTGCTGAGGAACTAAATTTGCTAGCACTCTAGTCCAAAACTGTATTACACAAAGATCCTTGACACATTGATCTTCAATTACTGGACATACTTTCTAGAAATAGTCATGTATGGATAAAGTAGTAAATAGATTTCCTATATACAGTTATGAGGCACTTTCCTGTTGTGACATTTCATGATAAGTTGGAAACTGACTTTTGCGGTGATGTGCTTATGAAGGCCACAGAACTCATGCAAATATATGCCCTGTATGTAACTAAAATAGTAGAACTTGCCATCTAGTATTTTAAGGATTTAGCATAAAGTGTTTTGAAGTTTTAGCATCTTATTACTGGAAACTATTTTCGGCTTCACAAGTTTTTCTTTAAAGCTTGTTAAAATGAAATCCTCTTTTCCTTCATGTCTAAAAATAAGTATAGGTAAACTCTGATTTTCTGAAGGTCGTGACGGATGACAGAAATCCTCATAAAACCAGGGTTAGTTATAAGAAATTTCAGACTTGATACAATTTTTGGTTACAGGAATTGCTATGAATTTTGAATACCAAAGACATTCAGGCTTAGCTGCATTTTCTTCCTCTACAAGAATAGTACTGCTTATTCTTTATGAGGTGAAATTATTGTGCTTTGTCCAGTGGGCTTTGCTCTGACAATAACTATTATAAAGAAGACCCAGGCATTTCCATCCCCTCAGCAGGCATACAGTGCCTGAATAACAGCAAAATGTACATGGCTTTGTTGCATGTAGTAGTTAGGGAATAGTCAACAGAAAGCTCGTGCAGAGATGGAAGTGAGGGTCCTGTGTGCTTAGAGCGGTGCTCCTAAGGTCTCCGTTTATCATTGCAGAGGGAATGAGGGCTTTAGGGACCGGGAGAAAATGTGGTGAATGCAGATCTACCAGTTAACCTCCCGACAGTGAGTGAGTATATAGGGAGCAGTTGCTATGCAGGATTTAATCATAAGCCTCCAAAAGAGTGTAGCAGGCATGTTGAAATCAGGCTGAAGTTTTTGGAAGAATTTACAGTCTAACAGAGGTAGTTAGAAATGATTATAAAAAGAACAACATCTGACACGTTTGCCTGGCTTCTTCAGTGAATCAATAGATAAAGATGTGACCATACATGCTGTTTAACTGCATTTCTGATAAGCATTTGGTGATGTATCAGAAATAAGCTGATCTGTAATAACACAAGGTAGAGCTTGCATGCGTGAGTCGAAACAAAAAATCTTACATCGAAGAAGTCAGGATAAAAAAGCATAAGAGCCAAGAAGTTTTGGCAAATCTGATTCAGGTTGTGGTAGAGTCTACACTACTGTAAAGGTCATAAAGTGTACCTATATAAAAACACTTTGAGAAAAATCTGATTAAAAATTGTTTAAATATCTGGATAATCAATTTGATAGAATGAGTATGTGCAGGGTGCCAGTTATTAATGGAGTATATGTATAAAGGTGATCAGGAAAAGTCTGAAGTTAATACATGTTGGCACATACATCCGTGTTTAACCAATGACTTTGATTAAGCAGCAAATACTGGGTTGTGGGGAAAAACTGTGATTTTAATGAAATCAGTGGCTCCAAGACTGAGCCTCAGACACACCAATTGATGAAGAATGTTTTGAAGTCAGGTATGAAAATCATCTGGTAGGGAATAAAAACTAGTCTGGAATACCAGATATGAGCCATATACTGATCTGGAATGTTGTTCTGAATGCTGATACTGTTTTTCAGTACAGATCAAAGAGGTAAGGAACAGAGGAGAACTCTAAGTTTCTTGAACATTCAGCATCTTCTAGTTAAACAAAGCAACTGGGAAAAAAAGAGGATTGGATAAGACACCATTTGGAAAACTTTCTCATTTTATTAGTATTTCAAGGGTTGCAGCTATTGCTGCTTGAGAAATTCTGAAAGTTATAGGAATCCCATAAAGCACATTTTAGTATCACATCTCAAATGGTTTTTTTTTGGAGTTGATCAATCAAGAGGAATTATAAGGTTCTGCTCAGTAGTGGCAACTTTTATGCTGCTGCAGAGTATAGTGCCAGAAAACATGAGTGGATTGCCTAGCCTTTTTTCTGATACCTATACCTGTTGTTTGCCAGCTGTTGGTGTTTTCTAGGGCCCCTTGAAGTCCTGGAGAAGGAAGAGCAAGGGATTGCATACATGTCTTACCAGAGAATCTAAAGTTGTTGATATATTAAGCATAGCCAGAAACAAACACAGATCCCCAGAGAAAACTGACAATTAATATTTATTTATACCTAAGTGAGTGTTTTTAAAATTAGCTTCTGTGCACATAACATGAAGAAATATTTTCACAGTGGGATTTTTTTTTGAGCATCATATTACTTCTATGCAGTGGAAAGAATACCTGTTCCTTGTGTCCAAGATGTTCTGTCAGCTCTGTAGTTATAAATATGTCTAGTGTTCGTGATGAAAGGGATACTAAAGTGATGTATGAAATGCCTGAGATACTTGGAAATAAATTAAATTTAGTTCCTGGAACCAATAACCTGTGCAGTAATGCAAAAAGTAAAAGTAATCCATTTGACTAAATATTGGTACTATGACGATTGCTTGTGAAGTGCTTTTTATAAATGTAATGCAAAATAGGAAGGCACATCAACAGGTTCTTCTGAAAGGTTTGTTCCTTCTAAGGAATAAGCAGAAGAAGAGTGGAAGAAGCAGAACAGAAACATTTCATTACAGATACCTGGTTTGGTGTATGTGGACTGTGCAGATAAGGCCCTAAATGGAGCAAGATGCTGTGCAGGGGGGAGGCAGACTAGTGGAAGTACCTCTTTGATGTTCACGTCTTCATCTGGAATTGGGTTTGATTTGATGGTTGGAGTGGCAAGACTAAGCCTGTGATTTGTGCAATTGTAAAATCTATACTATTACTGGACTGTAATAGAAAAAGAAGCCAAACAGGTAGTTCTCCTCTCAGCTGTACATCAAAACAGTTTAATTTACATTTTGAGCTCCTTCTCATTTCAACTAGTGAGAGTTACAGGAAAACTGGGCTCTAGAAGAGGAATTTGCCATCGGATACCGTTTTTTAATTTAGTTCCATATTAGATACTTAAAAGTAAAGTGTCTGCATGTCAGCTGGGAGTATAGCTTCCTTGTATAACCAGCAGGGCTTGATTCAGTTGCTTAAATGTAGTTATCTAGTGCCATTTGAAACTCGGACTTCCCTGCTGCAAGCTGTTGGTCCAGAAGGGCTTGGATTTCCCATGTGTCTTTTGTCACATTTACCACATTTGTGCATCTGGATAACCAAAAGCACCAATTTTAGGCAACTGAATTGAGCCTGCAGAAATTACGGTTACTGGACCCTAAAGATGTACCGAGCCCATCAGCTAGAAGACTTCTGGTCTCCACCACCTATTTTCACTAGCTCTCCATTGACTACAATAGGAACCTGTACACCTAGTTTGCATGTAGATGCCTAAACCCAGGCATTTTAATCCTGTGCAGAATCCTACCCTATGTGACTGGAATAGTGTTTAGGGGCTCAGTTCAGTTGCCCAAGCCAAGATATCAGTGTCACTTTGGTGGAGATGGCAGACGACCTACAGTACACCCACGCCCTTCTGGAGTGGCAGCTGGATCCAAGGCAGGCAATCCTAGGCTGTCCCAATGGCAGTAAATACCTGTTTCTAGGCAAATTAATATTGTTTTATCTGTGAAGATCAGAAGAAGAGATTAGCAAGTACCCTAAAAATGTCCTGTGTTAGGGAGCTATACAATTCCCCCCTCTTTCACCTGTTCCAGAAGAGACACAGGTTATTAGGATGCTCCAATTCTCCTTTTTAAAAGGATCAGTTTTGCTGACAGTTTTAACCGACTTTCAGACCTACTTTTAAGGGAAGAAAAATAATATAATAATAAGAGTATTTTCTAAAGACACAGTGTTTAAGTCCATACAAAAAAGGACTGTGAAGACAATCGCTGTAGCAGGATTCAGCTCCAGATGAGGTCCATAACCAGAGCAGTGCAGGCTCAGTCAGTATCAGGGTTAGAGATGAGTTTGGATCAGCAGCTCCCACTTGCTGCAAGGGATTCAGAATCAGAATTTTTTAAATGGTGGAAGCACTAAGAAGAAGCTGTTCTTGTGGGATTTTCTATTCTTCTTTGCATAAATCTTGGCAAAAACATGGTTTTACTTTAATGAGGTCCTAAACAGAAGGAAAATTTATTCACCTCCAAGTTGGCACTTTGTTTAGGACCCTAGAGTGAGTCCAGATCTGGGCATTCAAAACAGCACCCTGCAATTCATGGGGATGTGGACACATTTAAAATTATGAACCTGGCCTATTCCTAACTCTATGTCATTTTATAACCGATTAGCATTTGTAAGTGTATTTTATAACAATAAAGGATAATGCTGAATTTTTTGAACTGATGTTGTTGATGTTGAGGTTGTAGCTCGTGATTATTACATCATTATACTCAGCAGTCAAACTTTGCTGTGTGTGATATAAATAGAGGAGAAGTCTGAAACTGTGTCTTAGTGCCTTAAACTGTGGTCTCACGATTATTTTGTACATGTGGTAAAATTTGCTGCCTTGCCCCAGATCATCAAAGCTGCAAGACATATGCTGAAATAAGCGTCGATACTGTGTTATCTAGAATAATAAAAAAATCAAAATTGGATAGTTATAACCTTGCATGTATTAAAACCCACAGTGATACATTTGCAATTAAGTTTCTACTGATGCCAAGATACAGTATTTTAATGCTATCAAGCTTAAGGAATGTGCAAAGTACATCCTCTTATCTCTCACTGCTAGGAGAAATGGCACTGCTCTAAGATCTCGGAAGGTGATTGCAGGATATCAAGTATGCAAATTAAAAGGTGGGAGACAGGCCAAGTTGAAAAGTCTTCAGAGGTCCCTGCTGTCAGCATGCAGCTTCCAGGTGAAGTTGAGAGAAATGAAATCCAATGTTTTCTGTGGATATAAATCCAAATTTCATCTGATGGCGCGTTTCTTTTATCAGGTGGCTTTAGCAGCTTTCAGACCTTGGTTCAAGGACAACTGAAATAATCTGTAAATTGTGCTGTAGCTATTATGGCCATTTATTCATATGGTAAAAAGGCAACATTATTCTGTCAGTAGATCAGAGCATTCTAGAAGGGATAGAGAAGACCTTGAAAAAGCGAATATATTTTCAGGAAGAATATTTCTTTCACTCTCCGCAATAATCAATAAGTTAATTAATGGCCTATTTAAAAAAGTACAAAGATTCTATAATATTGATTGTTTTCATAATTAAAACAAAGCAAATTCTAAATATCAACAATTTTAGTGCAAATGGCTTCATTAACATGCGGCAGAGAACATACGCCTACATTGTTGATACCATTTTTCTTGTTTAATCCATGGCAGCTACGCAAACTGGCAGCACTTAACATGATCTCACACAAGTTAGCTCGCAGCCAAGGGCTGACATGTAGAGTCAATATGCCAGGGCTAATTATGTTGATGTCAAAAAGTTACCTTTCTTTGTGCATGATAAATGTTTCACATAGATTAAAGCATGTTTGTGTACTGTGAATTTTACTGGAAAGATTGCACCAAAAGGTCAGCAATCTTTGATGCAATTTAATTACAATATTGTTGATTATGCATGCCTTGTAATCTGATACTCTGATCAAAGTCAACTGTGGGATTCAAAAAAAAAGTATGTATTATGACTTTTAATCATCATTTCTGCTGAATGACTATGCCTGGGAGGACTAGTGCAGTCTGCATGGTAACCTTTGAAATGAATGCTTCAACTACATCCATTGTACTTTGGTTTTCGTAGTTCACAAATTGAAGGCATTATCACATTCTTTTTTGTGAGATTTTGTGTGGTCCATGGCGTGCACATGTCAGGAGGAACAGAGCTCCTGGAGATCTTCTTACAGACTCCACATTCAAACTTTTTACATTTTGTTAGTACTGAAAAAATGCCCTGGGCTTCCAGCTCTCTGTTCTGATTTCATAATGTACACTTACTGCTAGTAGAAGGCGTATGACTTATTTTGCAGTACTTAAATGCCTCTTTCTCCTTCTCCTGTGCTACTTAATAATTTTAAAATGAGCACAGTTACTTGGTACTGCATGCACATGGCTTAGCTCCTGGGAAAAACATGGATACAAGTGCAGCAGAGGATGAACTCCTGCCTTCATTTGTCTGGTTTGTTTCAACCTTCTTCAAAACTGTACAGCTTTTTGGCTTACCTTCCCAGAGGGACCGTCTCTGGGCAAGAAAATCCATAACCTTTCCCTCCTCTTCTATTATCAGGATGGTTGCTAGTTCATGCAAATTATAATAGTAAGAAGAATTGATATGAAAATACATCGAATGTTCCGCAAGTACCCTGCAACTTTTTCTTGGTCATATTTTTATTGTGAAGTGGAAATGTAGTTTCTCTAGGTTCATGTAGTGTTAAATTACTGATTCATCCTCTTTTTTTTGCTGTCTGCTACTAGTGCAGGAAGAGTACTAACTTCTAGGAAAACATCTGTCGGAGCTTGGTGATATGCATGCTGCCCATATCTTGTGTTTATATTTTTTGTATACGTGGTGGAAAGGGATGCACATACCTGTCAACTGGTGTGCACACCTTGATTGTATGCAAGACAGTTGGTATTCTGGAAATAGAAATGGCCCTTTATCTAGTGTAAGATTATCAAAACAGATTAATGAACTATTTTTTTTTTCTCCATGACTGAGAAACCAACTCTTTATCCTGTTTTGATGGATAAATGTGTTGTGGCACAGCTGAATTCTTTAATCCCTCTTTCCTTTCCTCTCCCTCCAAGCACATTTCTTCTGTAATGACAGTTCACAGTAAAACTCTCCAGAGGGATATAAAATCTTGGCATCTGTATTTCTTTTTGGAAGCAAGTATTTTCAAGAGCTATCCTTGTTGCCTAATGAACCAAAACCCCAAACCTTGGATTTCATTATGGTTATGATTCCTTAACCCACTAGAGTCTCTCATGAAAATGTGGTCTCATTAAGTGAAAGAGCCACTGTGCACCACTCCATTAAAATGCGCTAAGCTAACTTGTCTGACGTGAGAAGAAATGAAATATAATTATTTCAGATCTGTTCCTCGTGGACTATAGCATACATCATAAGCTGGAAAAATATGTAAGATAGTTTGGTATTCTTAGTTCTGGATGCCCAAATCTGAATGCATATGCAAAGTGATGAGTCCAGAGAGGCATGGTCTTCTTTTGGGTGAGGAAACTGGAAAGTCTGTGTCACAGTCCAGATTCAGTCAGTGGCTTCTGTTGCTTTGAAAAAAAATCCCTGCAGCTGGCATTATGCCTGGTGTTTGCACGCGTATCCGGGAGGTGAGGGAGCAAAGAACCTTTCTTCACATACATATCCCACTTTACAGACCCTGGGCATGAGTGCAGGCTCTAATGTCTTCCACGTGAATGAACTGTTCCTTGCTAGTAACAATTTGGAGATCTGCATAATGATTCTCATGCTTTTGCAAGCAGAAAGATCAGGTGAGCTGAAACATACTTTAAGATAGTAAAGCATGTATTTGCCCCGAGGAAGTTGTGGTAAAAGTTAAAGATTGGAAGGGGAAGAAAATACTTGCAGTAGAGCAGCTGAGGTGCTCTGTTATCAAGGGAAAATCCAATAAAGATCAGATTTACAAACAGAAAGTCAAGGCATTGAGTATGCAATTAAGTACTTAATTTCATTGCAGAATTTCTGTAACTGGGGCATGAAAACTTAACTCATAAGTGGGTGTTCAGTTAGCTATCTGCATGTAAGCTGTATGAATATATATTTGTACTACCTGCATATACAAATAACACTTACTGTACTAGACCCCTATTTCACGCAAAGCAAATATGGCTTTGGATTTTTATAATGTGCTAAAACTTAAAATATTCCTCCATGATTTATTTGAACAAATGTCTGAAAAGAAATCTTGTAAATTACTTGGTGGATTTCTAGATGCACTAATGATAATGATCTAAAGGGCATAATACAATGAGATCTTTATACTCAGCTGCTTTCCTACCTCATCTGGGAAGGTGATATCTGAGCATCATACACAATTATTAAAAATTTCAATTGAAGTCCTCTGTAGCTGTGATTCAGTAACTTGGTTCTATTGTCTTGTATAATGTTGTGCATACTGTCAGCATGGCGGGGAAGATCATGAGAGCGTGTGAGAAAAAATGAGAATTAGCATGGTGTGTGGTATTAAACCATCTCCTTTGGACTGCTGCTTGTCGGAAGTCAGGAAAGCATGCTGGACTTCTCCATCAATAGTGTTCAAGTTGAACCAGGCATCCTATGGGTCACTGAACACTTGAATAATTCTTGAATATTTCAGCACACTTAATTCCTCAAATGGCACTTTAAACATAGTGCACAAGGTTGATACAGCTGCACAGTGAGTTTGCTTTTTTTGCTCACTCCAAGAATTAATTTGACTCTTCCTGTGACTGAGAACAGTACTCCTATTGGTCTTAAACTCAAAGATTTGCAGGAAAAAGAGCAAACTGGAGAAAGAGTAATGATTTGTAGAAAGCTACAGGAGGTCTGAGTCCCAAATCCAAATGTGACATTGCTTACAATTACATAAATAGTGTTCCCATGCATTTATCCCAGCTATAACCAATAGCTAATAACAAATTATAGAGGTCCAATGTGATTTAGACACAGAGGCTTCTATACAGGACTTTGTGTGAATAAAAATGACTATTATTTCTTTTTCTAGCCAAAGAAAGGAATCAATTGAATTTTTGTGGAGAATATAATTTTCTTCCATTTATTTTTAAATAGCATTAGCACAGCAATCAGATTTTGAGGTGAAAGATAAATACTTCTGGACCTGGGTCTGAAAATGTACAAAACATTAGACAATAAAGAGAACAACTCCCTTGCCTTTGTATTTCAAAGGCCATTAGCATTTTGCTGTATAGGCGGATAGCTTCTCAAACTGTTTTGCCTCTTAGTGACCTATTCCATTATTTCTAAACTGTGTTAAATGACCTCTGAATGTTTACAAAAAAAGAAAAAGATTTAAGCATTAAGATTTTATCATTATTTCAAAGACATCTTCATATTACAGTATAAGAACACTACTAATTGATGATTGCTTTTGATGGTGCTGTACCTTCCACGGCTGAAATTTCAGAGATTCTTGCAAGTGTGTAACAGCATGGAGAAAACAGTCTAGCTCTGTCAGAGAAAAAGGACATGTAATAGCATTAATCCTTAAACTGTGTCTTAGTGCCTGTGAAAATACACAGGGAGACCAGTGTCCTGTAATTATAAAAGGCAGCAGTAACGATGTGACAAAGACAACCCTATAGGGTCACCTCCAGTGGTTAGAAAAAAGGGAACCAAATAAATAAGGACACCAATCCAGTCCTCAGTGGTGGAGCAAATGTCTGCCCATGTGTAGGTAGGCAAGGGAAGGGGTGGTGAGGGCAGGCGGGACTGAGGGGTGGGGGTAGGGAGGGTGGGTAGCAAAGGAAGAGGAAAGGAAGCTCTGGGCACGGGGGCCGGCTGCAGTGGCTTCATGCGCTGTGCCGCTGTAACTTTTGGGCTCTGAATGCTGTGTTGGAGACTTCGTCTGTCTCGTTTTGTAGACAGAAGAAAGATTTCCTTTTTAATCAGGGCACACGGCAGAAGCCAAGATGAGATCATGGCTTCTGGTTCACAATTTTTATTTTCTAGCAGACACCGTTATCTTGTTTCTTTCTTGTACTAGGTCAGAGCACATATACAGCACCTCGCATGTCAAGTGGCTTTAATTATCCTCCTAAAAGAGAGTGATTAGAAATAAAGCAAGTAGGGTTAAATCTTTGGGCTGCTACTCAGGTTTCCTTGGTGTTTCATTGGATAGATTCCTCTGACTGCAGGGAGATTTTGCCTGAGTAAAAAATGAATAAGAACCTTTGGTTATAGCTTTAATTACAGAACAGAGCTACAGGAGAAATCAATGTCACATTCATTTAAATTTGCCATATTGGAGCATGCTGTTGGCCTTGCTAAACCAGTGCCCTGCCTTTGTTAGCTGTGCAGATCTGAGACAATCTTGCTGATTTTTTTGCTGTTTCCTTACAGGTGGATTGCTACAGTTCCAAGTAACTGCAAAGATGTGGCAGGGGCTGCTGCTGTTATTGATAAATGGTGCAGCCAGTTCGACTAGGACACACTGAGGTGCCTTTGAGGTAGTGAAATAAGAGGATTTAAAGGCAAAGCCCTAGATAGAGTGATGTATGTAGTACTCAGCCTGCCTGGTTGCGGATGGTTGTGTTAGGTTGATAGCTGTGCTATAATATGTTCACAGTAATGTGCTACTGAGGGCAACACTGCCTACTTTGAAATTGGTGCAGCCAGTTCGACTAGGACACACTGAGGTGCCTTTGAGGTAGTGAAATAAGAGGATTTAAAGGCAAAGCCCTAGATAGAGTGATGTATGAAGTACTCAGCCTGCCTGGTTGCGGATGGTTGTGTTAGGTTGATAGCTGTGCTATAATATGTTCACAGTAATGTGCTACTGAGGGCAACACTGCCTACTTTGAAATGTCTGGGTAAACATTGTATAGCTGCATTCCTCCTCAAGCAGACCTTAGGGCAATATCTCACCTGCTTCCCTCCCATTTTGGGGAAAGGATGAGCTTTTTTCTGTTTCTCGGGGGCAACTTGCTCCCAGTGACTTGCCTGCTTTGGTTTGGTCTCCCCTCCTTCCCCCTGGCTCTCTCCTTACTGGGGACACCTGGGTTTGATGCCCTTGCTCTTCCTCCTGCAAGTAGGGTTAAGTAAGAGCAAGGCTCTTTCCCCTCTTTATTGCCCCACATACACAGAGCTGTATCGTATTGTCTCACTGGGATCCTTCCTCCAACTTTCAGACTTTGTTATGGGCTCTCACCACCCTTTTCATTTTCTGTCACTTGCAAGTAGAGGTTTTTTCCTCTGTTTTTATGGTTTTGGATCTGCAGGGAAAAAAATCAATGAAACATTCAAATAACATAGTGAAAAGGAAAGAAGGAACAACACATGGAACCCAAGGATGTGCGCTCTTTTGTTTGTAACATACTTGAAAGGCCTTTATATTTCTGTGCAAGAGGGAATGATTGATTTTGAAGGTATATTCAAGGATATTCACAAAAAATACTTTGTGAATATCAGTGGATGAAGACTTACATTTGCAGTAATCAATGGCAGAAAAAAACTTGACACAGAAAAAACTTTTCAGCTTACATGAGTTACGAAAATTCAGTGCAGTATAAAAACATACTGTCACTATATGATTCCGAAGATAAGCAGGGGGGAAACAACTAGCCTCATTGAAACAACAAATATTAGGATTAAAGATTAGAAAAGAAGGCTGTGCCATTTTGCTAGAATACCCAACAGGCTAGTTTATTTGCACTAGGTAAAACAAAACCTTTTGCTGATGTTGTCACATTGGTTTTAGCTGACATTTTGAAGTATGTATCTATGATAAACATGTAGGGGAAATAACCTGTGTTGAGATGACAGCAGATATGATTAGATCATGAGAAATCCAGATCCCTCAGCAGACAGATGATATTTGGAACAGACTAAGATGCAACTAGACAGGTTGTGAAGAGATTAAGGTTTGCATGACACAAAGCTGTGAGCTGGTTGCACAGCATGATACAGGCTTATAAAGCAGGCTTTCCTCCCTTCTTCCAGGAACCTTCAAATCACTCACCCTGAAAGGAGGTGATTGCTGAGAATTTAGGCAGGGTGCCTTGCATGCCTACAAGGGTGCAGCTGACAAGTGGCGGAGCAGAGCCCTGGTGTTACAGCACACGGTGGTAGAGTGAGACCTGGTGGGCTGGAGAAAGGGAAGTTACAATGGGCTACCTAAAAGCCATAAACACTCAGGATATTCTATTCTGCTGGAAGAAGTCAATCCGGCTCATACACTGATTTACAGAGAGTTTGCCTCGGAGGCATGACAAGATGTGCTCAATCCTCCCCTTTTGCACATAGAAGGTAGAGGTTTTGCTGAGTTGCTGAGACTGTAGCCTTCACCATGATGTGTGGTGCAAGGTACCAAAATGTTTGTTGTCAGTATTTCTCTATCATCCTGAATTTAAATGTCATCTAATATTTCCCTGCTTTTTTTTTTTTTTTTTTCCAAGTACGCTGCATGGACTGGCTGTACATCTGTGTTTTGTACCCCATCTTTACTTGATTGAAATTGCAAATTGATGTCAAAATTGTGCAGAAGCAGTCTGAGAGAGACTTGCATTTTTTATTTACTTGTTTCTCAAGTGATAGAGGTGTTTTCCACAAAAAGGTCCTGTGTTCCATCACTATTTAAATCTTATTACTCAAATCCAAAATGCCTGCAAGAGAAAAGATATTGCATTCAGTTGAATTAAACATACTTCGGATAGTGAGAACCAGTAGATTATCAAATGATATGTTTATAATCATAGCAATCTCTTCTCTCTGAAATTATTAGGTCAAATTGCATTTTAAATTTAGGGTCCTTTGTTATAATTTGGTTGTCATGACTCTTCACTGCCATCTCCAGATGTCTCAATAATTGGAAATAGAGTAGGGATTTCACATCATTCCTACAGGGGACACAGATGAAAGGATCAAGGCTGAAGGAATAGCACATGAAAAGAAGCAGAAGGAATTATTATTGCCAAGTCCAACAAGCGTTCAGAGCAGGGTGTCAGAATGGATTGACTTCAATAAAAAAAATTGCCCTGGTAACAACTGAGTTAAATGTATGAGTAAGGACCTCAGGAATTGGACTATTGTTTGATATTTCCACAATCACTTTGCATGTCAGTCAGCATTAGTGACTGTCTGGGAAGCTGACACTGTCTGAAATAGTTTGGTTGTTAAGTATTGGCAATGGTCTGATTAGCTTTGTTTTGTAGGAGCATTTGGGGTGTAGATTACTGTCTTTATCCTTGGCTTGTTAACTGCTATGTTCTACTATTTCACACACTTGTTGCAACCCATTTTGAAGTTTGCTTTGAATAAGAATACTTTGTGCTAGTGTGACCTTCCCTAACAGCTTTTCAGCATACTCCATCCTCATTCATAACTTATTTAATGATGAATGGAAAGTATCAGTAGTACTGGATACAACCTATGAATATCTTCTTGTAGGTCTAACAGCATGTTCGGGCTTCTACTGTAACTGATAGAGTCTGAAATTATTGAAAACTCACTCTTGAATTGAAGTTTTCTTAACCCAAGTTAATTTTGTATCAGCTACACACGACGAGCCGTTGAGTCAGTAAGTGGCATGGAAAATTTTACTTTTTATTAGTGTGAATATGTAACTATAGGGCCTCTATTCTATTGCAGTTGATAAGGGACTGATAAGGGACAATATAAAAATATTACCTTCATGAACATGCTCCCACTCTACATAAGCTATAGATATATTTATAATAATGATGTTAAAAGAAGAAAATCTTCTCTAATGGCAAAAGCGTGGGTCTGAAATAGGACAAGTGATCTATAATTCCGTGGTGCTGGGGTTTCCCTAAGCTTGATTGGGTTTGCCAGAG
Organism: Egretta garzetta; assembly: GCF_000687185.1. NCBI lineage: Eukaryota > Metazoa > Chordata > Aves > Pelecaniformes > Ardeidae > Egretta > Egretta garzetta. The sequence continues at coordinate 5,979,977 of NW_009258383.1, forward strand.
CATTAGCGACTTACAAAGTTTCTGAACCTTGGCTGCATGTGATTTCGATCCCTTTCTCTTCCCAGCACTGCAGCAACCTTTCCTTACATCAGAGGCCACATAGGACCTTGGCTTCCCAACCTACTCTGGGTCAAGGGGTGGCCAAGGGTGTTGAGAGGTAACCATGCCCCCCCCCCCAGTCTTTGCAGCTGCATTTGTTGACCTCTTCTGCCTTACACATGGCTGGCTGTGCAGACAGCATTCACCCTTGCCTTTATCATTAAACTTAAATAATTGAATAATCTCTCTGGTTGCAGGAGCTCTTATGCCATCCCTCTGGCAAGGAGCTGTGTCTGGAGAGAAGGGATGCAACTGAAGCCCAGCTAGTGGCTGGGTGCTGCGACTGGTGCTTCAGTCTGGGAATGGTGGGGAGCACTACAGCAGGACCAGACCTTTCCCTTCAGGCCCCCAGATGAAAGAACTGCAGAGGGAATTTAGCTGCACTTTTGTTGTCATCTCACAATTTTTCATGGAGCTCACCATGACTGAGCACTTAAGATGCTGTTATGAAACAGAGTAGTGTGAGTAAACCCCAGATCAGTGCATTAGCTGTGGAAATGAGAGCGCTCTGCTGCCAAAGATCATTGCTGTTGAACTTTGAAGAAGCAACAGGCAATATAGTGCCCAGCCACCTAGTAATTTAACTCTGAATCATAGTACATCTGTCAGCAGCTGATGCCTATTACTGGCAGGAATCAGGAAAAAAACCCAACACTGCCCGTCACAAAAACTCACTATTCAGTAGACCTTCTTGTGAATCTAACCATAAGCACCATTCCTTCCCTCATAGCAGACCTAATTACATGGGACAAAAGGTACAGTTGGGTAATTAGTCAGACCATAAAATAAAGTGCTGTGTGTGCCTTCTTGTTCTTGTTTTCATGCCAGGTGGGTCAGTTCACAGATATGAAATATCTTTTCAGAAGTTACTCATAATCTGTTTCCTTTCCTTTTTGTATGTCTTCAAACAATTGATGCTATTTGAACTACAGGTTAATTAGGCAATGATACAAAACCTAAAGGAATTAGGTGCCCAAATACAAGCCTCTGTCATAGAGAATGTCTCTCTTCTAGGTGAGCTTAATATATCAAACCTCATGTATCACCACTGCATTGTAGAATATTTTCTGGGTAACTGATAGATGAGGAAAGAAGAGATGGACAGCTGGAGTATTGGACATTATGTCCAAGGAGACATTTTTCTGGAGAAAGGTTTAGGGCAAGAAGCATAAATCATACCTGCTATGATTCAGATTAGACACTCAGACATGCAAGTGGCCAGCTTTGTCCTTGCTCACTGCAGGGGGGTTGGACTAGATGACCTCTAGGGGTCCCTTCCAACCCAAAACATTCTATGATTCTATGATTCTATGATTCTATGATTCTATGATTCTATGATTCTATGATTCTATGATTCTATGATTCTATGATTCTATGATTCTATGATTCTATGATTCTATGATTCTATGATTCTATGATTCTATGATTCTATGATTCTATGATTCTATGATTCTATGATTCTATGATTCTATGATTCTATGATTCTATAACAGTGAGATACAGTTCTGTAAATTGTAGTGTATTTTATATAGGAACTTTATTTAAAAAATAAGTCTGATTTATTTTTTAAGACTCAAGCACTTTGACAGGCTGGCCCACATCCTTTCTTTTACAGTAGCACCAAGTTTTTCTGCTGATATCGCAACACTTGCACTGAATTTCCCAGCTCTTCAACACAGTTTGAAAAAGAGCTTGCAAAAAAACACTGGAAGAAACAGAGTAGCATGTACTCCACTGGTTTTCCCCCTTCTCTGTCTGTATTTTTATATCCCTCTGCCATTAACATCTTTTGATCTTTTTTGTGGAGGAGGTGATAGGACTTGGATGTTCTACACAAGCCCTGGCTCAACTAAAAGGACTGCAGTGAAATAGGGACACCTATTGGGAGCCTCATGTCCTAGTCACGTTTTATATGTTGCATCTATACAGGTTGGAGCAGAAAAGCTGTTACCTTTTCAAATTGTGCTTTAAATGTTCTCAAACTATTTCAGACATTGTCAGATACAACTTTGGTTTTGCTCATGTAGAAGGTAGACTCTCAGAAAGGCTGCAACTTTGGATGTAATTGGTGGAGACAAAATTTCAACAGGTTTCAATAGCTTCTTGGTAGTTTGTATCTATACCATTTTTTTGCTTGTCTAGCATGTTGACAAAACCAGTCTGGATTCTGGCATGAGAAAAACATCGTTTCCTTCTCTTTGAAAGCTCAGACAAAATCTGAGGTGGGTGTTCTTGAGTAAAACATTATGAGAACTACGAGGAAGCTTAGTGAGCAAATAGGTTGGAATATGCTTTTCTAATTTTCTTGGCATTTCACAATACCCTAGAATGAGTGGAGATGGACCTAGGTTTCTTAGGCTCACTTTACAGAGATGCTTTAGCAAACAAAGAACACTAAAGCACTCTGCTTTCAGTATCTTTTCTCCCTCCCTTCCCTGATAAATTTGCCACTGCTATGGAAGTCACACACCTACATTTAAGATGTTATTCTGGTGTTACTTATTTTCTCACAGCAGATGAACTCTTTCATGTTTGCAACCTGCCAAATATAGCTTAGAGATTTTAAAATGGAATCAAAAGTGACTGTGTTTTCATTTATATTTATGATGCGGGTTTGTGGGGCATAGAAGAAGGTAGAAAAAACAGTGAAAAATAAGTATGCTTTTAATAGCCATTACTTTTTATAATACAGGATGTGTTTAGTAAATAGTATATGTGAAGATGTGACTTTCATGTTTTAAAATCAAAAGCTTGCATAGTTTGCAACAGTTGTAGGTAGCGACTGAGACAAATGCTCTCTGGAGCGGCACCAAGTGAACTGGCGTATTTACAGAATGGAGTTGTTCTGAGGACACTGCTGCAAGGCGAGCTTTACATATATATATCACAGAAAACCACAATTCAGAACCTGTGATTGCTGGTTAAGTATGATGGGATAGTAAAACGGACAAAAAAAAACCCCCAAAATAAAGAGAATGTGATTGCTTGAAGGCGCTGTTCCTGGCTAATGGCTTGCAGCCACTGACTAAAGGGGAGAACAAGAGCTTCCTTCTCCAAGGGCCCTGCAAGCCAGAGCTGGAGGGAGAGGTAGGGCAAGAGCCAAGGTACCATGTGAGCCCTGCTCTCTACCAGAGCAAGCAGCCCTGGAGAAAGGATAGGCATCTCCCAGTGGGTATGAGAGGCTGGCCTCTTCAGTGCGTCCCCTGGGCTGGGCCACCCGTTGTGAGAAACTTGGCTGAAATGGCTGAAATGAGGTCCGTCTCCCATTTTCCACATGCTGCAGTTCTACCTGGGAATTTACTGTTATTTTAGCTGCATCTCCAACAGAGAGGGAGGATACGCTCTCACTGCTTGAACACGGAAGGTAAGAAAGGGGCTGAACACCTCTCCCCTCCATAACTCTCTGGGCAGTTTTCTTAACCCCACGACGCCTGCTTTATTTTATCAACCCATTTGGCACTACCTATTTGTTAGTGGGGAGAGACGGCGCGCTCTTGATCTGCAAAAGCATTCACTGCTGCTCTGATAAACAGACTGCATTTCAAATGAACTTGAAACATGAGAAGATGACAGTTTGGGAAATGTAAAATTGAAATATGAATGGGTTATATGCTACTGTATGTGTGGGGGAGGGAAACGTGATAACTGAGCGGTTTAAATAGCAGGGTTCCCCTCCGTTTCTTTTCTTCCTAGTGCTTGTGGTAAATTACGGGCTTAGTACTCAGACTCCAGTGCATATTTTATCACCTTGTTTCATAAGTCTGAATACAGCATTTAGTGGGAGGACAGCCTGTAATTATGTTGTAAGTTATCAAACAAACTGCAGATGTATAAATGTGAGGGTAGGCTTAACTACTTTGTTTTGAAAGGGAACTTTAATATTAAACAAATGTGTACTTATTGGAAATGGCAGTGTTGAAAGCCTGCATTGAGATATCTTGACTAACTTAAATATTTCCTTTCAACTTAGAAAAAGGACCCCACTCCTAAAAGTAATTAATTGTCTGATTTAAAGCATCCTATGTACATGACCAGATTTTTAATATTACCTGTACAGATACAATTGGTTGCAATAACAAGGCAGGTACATGCACAGTAGCTAGTTAGAACATGTAGATTAAATATTTGTGTGCATTTAGAGAAAGGAAAAGTAATATTTTCTTACATCTATTTTTAGAAATCCTCCCTGTAAGAATCAAGCTTTGACAAACAGAGTTAGATATGAACCAACCTCCACCAAAAATTGCAACTGAATCTAGGGCAAATATTTAATATTTCTCATGAACTCTGCTTTGTATTTCTTCACTTTTTACTGCCTTCTCTTTTCCTTTTTTCATTTAGGACAGAGCAGAAATGGGGAAATACCACATGAAATGCAAATTTTTTAAAATAATTCTAATCCATCTTAAAGGGTGATGGGCCCCCAACCTCTTTTTTTTAGTCCACTTCTGTAGGCACAGTTAGTTTGGATCATTCATATGCACACCAGAAGAGCATGTGGATAATGGGCACTTCTGTGAGCCAGTATGGACTACTCTCAGCCTTTTTCAAAATTTGTCTGCTCTTTATTGCTAATTCTGAATGGGGTGCAGGTGCTAGGATAGACACTGTAAAGGAAATAAAGGTTGCATCAGTTGTCTCACAAAATAGTTTAAGTGGATGTGAGTGAACAGTTAGACAAAGCTGATACCTTCTGATTACCCAAATAATGATAATAAAAAAGTCCAAACATTTAAAACATTTCATATGGAAAATCATGCAGTTATTGTCAGCAGGGACAAACAGGAATCAGCATGAATTATCCTCAGTTGGTAATTTGGCTTTGAAACCCAGGTCATTACTCTTCCAGTGGATTTGTTTATTGTTGGCTGTGCATGTTTAAGGAGCAAGAAAGCAGAAGATAGTAGTGAAGATAAGTTGTGAAGAAGCAGCGTATGTTTCACTGTCCTGAGGAACAGAAGAAAGGAATGAGAGAGGAGAGGAGGGGAGCATGGAAATATGAGTCTTGCAATTCATGTGGCTATTAGTGGGGGTACTGTCTAGAGACCAGGAGGTGTGGCATATGGATGTAGGGAGGCCATTCACAGCTCATACTTGAGGTATTTTTGGTATTTGCTTTCTGCTGCAGTTTGACCTTTCATCTGAATGCGTCAACTCACCTGCTGTGGAACCAGCATCCAGGGCTTGCATGGTCCATAAGGCTATGGATATTTTGTGCTGGATCAGGCACTTTGTACATTGTCTAATGCATAAGGCATGCACATTGTTGTTACAGCCATCTGCAATTTTTTGCAAAGGGTAATGCCTCTAAAGTAATTCTCTTTCTTTGATGAATCCATCCTACAGCAAACAATGGGACTACAATTTCTTGATGGACCATTTCCAACGTTGTTAAAGGGCCACAATAAACCAGGATAAAGTGCTCTCATATTTTCTTCTTTTTGTATTAGATAATAGAAATCTACAAAGAGCCCAGTTAAGCAGAGCACTAGTTCATGACTGTATTGATTTTTTACAAAAGCAAAGAGTTAAGGACTAGCCACAACAGTAACAACAAGTTACAGGGAGGAACAGTTGCATTGCTCAACACTCAGACTGAAAATTAGCTCTGTAAACTGGCCCTTTCTCAAGAGGCCAAACAGCTGCTCTCAGGAGATCAGCTGACTGCTTTATTCATGCTGAATTCAGCAAAAGTGTATTTTAATAGACATACCTGATTGCTTCAGTGATTAGACCAAGTTTTGCCTTCAGTGCCTGCAGCTATGGGAGAGCACGTTTGCCAAAAACACCAGGAGAAGTTTTCTATGAAGGTCTCAAACCTTCACAAAAGCCTTTGAAAAATTCTCTTTTCCAGTGTGTGAGAGTGGTATCTCAGAGAACATACTTGAAGGCATGGTATAATGGGAAGGAAAGAGCACTCAGCCCTGTGCTGTGCAAGTGTTAAAGACAGAGTGTGCAGTAAGGCAAGATGTAACAGGAATCAGCATGTTAAGGTCTGATTCTGGGGTAATTTGTCAGTCTGATGTACATTATGAGTCTTTTAGGTCCCAGGCAAAATTTGAGGAGCTGAAGGGTTGGGAGGGAAGAACCATTACATTCGTGTTAATAAAGCCAGATGACAGGCTTTTGATAAAACAGAGGAACAAGACAGCAGAAACATCTTAATTCAAAAAATGATGTCATGTTAATTTTGTACTTAATTATGCTTGTTCACTTAGGTCCTATGTAAGTTAATAGTAAAGCTCCAGCAGCTATCTACAGGCTTTGTATTGAGTCCTGAGGACCTGGTCCTGATCCTATGCACTTTAGTGATCAAAAGTCATAAAAGTCATCTGATCAACAGGCCCAGCTGGCATGTATGCTCTTAATCTACCCCAATTGCAAGATAATGGGATTTATGTTAAAACTCAAAGGAAAGTCTAAGCTAAATTTCATTATGTTGGATTTGAGGTAGTCTTAGAGCATGCACATCGAGTGTTATGATGATTTGGGTGATAGCTGCTAAATTTGTAAAGCTTTTGTAGCTTTTAGGTGTTAGGTGTAAGCCTTCCTCTTCACCAGATTTTTGTAATTGACCGAAAGGTAGATACAGCCCTTGTCTGGAGTCCTGTGTAAAAGGTAAAGTCTGCTGCTTGTGAAAATGTGCTTGAAAACTGGAACAGATGTCTAAATGTGTTACTGCTAAAAAGATCTGCTGTGCATTAATATTTGTATTTTGGCAGATAGTAGAGACCTCAGCCATAGAAACCTGTGTGTTAAGTGCTGTTCAATAACATGGCATGAGACAAATTTTGTTCTGAGTTGCCTTATGATCAAAACACCTGGTTTAGTAGTAAAACTCTTCATTACTTTTAAAGAGAGAGCATAAAATCAGGTATGCTACAAATTTTCATGATAGAAACATTTTAATAACTTCTCTCTTTAGCACATGGAAAGTGAAAATGTCTCTGGAAATAGTTTTCCTCTTATTTTAACGACCGCTGTGCCATAATTTGGAAGAAGTTAAAAGTACTACTGTATCCTTTGTTTCACTAATAGCAGCATTTATTGTGCTTTTATGTTTTTATTTATGAGGATTTGGTGAAATGAGGAGCAGGACTAGAGAAGGTAGGAATTAGCTTTTTTTTTCCAGAGTACAAATTGGGGACCAAAATGTATTGCAAACATGAACCTGTCAGTGACGATCTAATCAGATCAGGATGTCTCTGAATGCATGGGGCTGGCAACAGCTGCTCTGTTAACACATATTTCTAGCTATGTAGATACTGAGACACAGAACAGGTCATTTACAATCCATGAAACCCTCAATGGAGACAATGAAATTGCATTGATATCTTTAACTTCTTTCCCAATAATAACGGAGATATTTCCCATATGGCCAACTTTCAGTATGAAACTTCTAGTAGTAAAAGTTATCCACAAGTGTCAACGATCTCTATAAGAAACAGGCAAATAGCATACAGATGCAATCACAGCCACCAACAGAGACAAGCTCCACTACTGCTAGCGTAATGAAGAAGAAAACTTGATGGCCCTATCAAATATGTTCCTCAGAAGAACACATATTCCTTCCTGAGAGGAAGGAAAAAAGAGGCTAACTGAATGAAGATGTTTGGAGAGCTATTTGTATTACAGTATTAAGAGGCATTGCTTATTATTGCTCAGTGCCACGATATCTGCGAGAAGCAAGGAAAAGAGTTGTAAGCATGAGAGTTCAATGGGGTCTGTGCTTTGTAGCATCCACCCCACTATTGTTCTGGAAGAAGCAGGGGGAGCCGATACTGCAGAAATAATAATTGGAGAATCTGCCTCTATGGGACAGGAGAGTCTAATTCCACTCAGAGGTCTGCAGGGCACAGTAACCAGTGTATTGAAAACTGCTAGTGATGCACCAAATAAGCATTTTTTAAAGTCAAAAGTATACGGGGAAAGGAAAAAGATGTCAGTCACTGTGATGACTCGGCAGCTGCCCAACAACCAGTAACTAGAAATGTGTGGATCAGCATTTGAGAGAAGTTTGTGAAATGAAGTTTTATTGGCTCTTCAGAAAAATTCATCTTGCCAAAAGAGTTTTCTTATTTACTTCTCTTGAGAAACTGAGTGCTTCATCTGTATCAGATCCAAAAAAAAAATTGAACCAACAATCTTCCTTAGCTGAATGGCAGTAGCTTTGAAAATCATGTCCCTCAGATACAGTCCTGCTCCTGTTATAACTGGTTGCTAAAAACATCTTTCTGGTGAGAATGTTTTTCTTGCTTCTCAAACACACAATATCCTTCCACAGAGACAGGTTATGTAGTCTACAGAGCTCTTTATGTATTAATTCCCAAAACATTTAATTGGAATTCATAGGAAATTTGGTCTTTGTTCTACTTCTCTGAAGTCACTGGAAGCTTTGCTATAGAATCATAGAATCATTTGGTTGGAAAAGACCTTTAAGATCATTGAGTCCAACCGTACCTGTCCACTACTAAACCATGTCTCTAAGCACCTCATCTACCTGTCTTTTAAATACCTCCAGGGATTGACCACTTGACCACTTCCCTGGGCAGCCTGTTCCAGTGCCTGATAACCCTTTCAGTGAAGAAACTGAATTTCAGTGAGAAATTAAACCTCCCCTGGCACAACTTGAGACCATTTCCTCTCATCCTATCGCTTGTTACTTGGGAGAAGAGACCAACACCCACCTCGCTACAACCTCCTTTCAGGCAGTTGTAGAGGGTGATAAGGTTTCCCCTCAGCTTCCTCTCCTCCAGGCTAAACAACCCCAGTTCCCTCAGCTGCTCCTCAGCTTGTGCTCCAGACCCCTCACCAGCTTTGTTGCCCTTCTCTGGACATGTTCCAGCACCTCAATGTCCTTCTTGTAGTGAGGGGCCCAAAACTGAACATAATATATGAGATGTGGCCTCACCAATGCTGAGTACAGGGGAAGGATGACTTCGCTCGTCCTGATGGTCACACCATTCCTGACAGAAGGCCAGGATGCTGTTGGCCTTCTTGGCCACCTGAACACACTGCTGGCTCATATTCAGCCAGCTGTTGACTAGTACCCCCAGATACCCCTCTGCCAAGCAGCTTTCCTGCCACTCTTCCCCAAGCCTACAGGGGATTGTTGTGACTAAAGTGCAGGACCTGGCACTTGGCCTTGTTGAACCTCATACAACTGACCCTGGCCTATCGATCCAGCCTGTGCAGATCTCTCTGTAGAACCTTCCTACCCTCAAGCAGGTCAATGCTTCCACCCATCATAGTGCCATCTGCTGAGGGTATACTCAATCTCCTCATCCAGGTCATTGATAAAGATGTTAAACAGAATTGGCCCCAACACTGAGCTGTGGGGAACACCACTTATGACTGGCCTCCAAGTGGTTTTAACTACACTCACTACCACCCTTTGGGCCCATCCATCCAGCTATTTTTTTACCCGTATCTTTTTAGTTCCTTCAGGTGCCAGAGATCTTTAGATTTTAGTTCAAAGCAATTATACCATCTGTATGTAGAAAATCTGAAAGGAGATTCTGGCAGCTTTATGAAAATCCACTAGAAGGAACCTAAAATTCCCCTGGGTTTTTGCAATTATGCAATATGAATATGTAAATTGCAAAGTTCTTCTGGTTCAAAGGAATTTAGGTAAAGATCTGGGCAAGAAACTGGCAGAGGTAGTAAATGTTGGAAGATTGCCCAACCTACTGCTCTCTGTACAGTCTGTGTTCTTTCTTCTCCAAGACTGCATTAAGTTCTAAAGTTTGTAAACAGTTCACAATTCGTAATCATTTGAACTCAGAGTGAACATCTTTTTCTATTTATAAAATATTCAATATAATGCTGTCCTGTGCTTATCTTTCCTTTATATCCTAGAATAATCAATTAAAATGTAATCTTTACATTCTGAAAAATCCTCTGTAAGAGTTTGGTATTGGTTGCGAGCCTGTTACATCTGACTGATTAGGCAATTATGATTGATTTGGAAACTGGCATTCTGCTCACATTTTTGCCTGTACAACTTTGGTTCATGATGACTTACAGAAGGAAAGCACAAAGTACTAGAAGGAAAATGATTTTTAAAATCGAAAGGAAATGAATAATTTCATGTATGTCTGTCTGCATCCATACAACTGGTATTGCAAGACATGGGGCAAACCCAATTTCAGCTTTTCAAAAAACTGAAGAGGGTCTTTGAAAAACCAGGGAGAATTGTTGTACCATGTACTATTACTCAGATTGTGTGTGTCTCGAGTTTTTAATTTTCTCTGGGTATAGGAAGGCCACAACACTTAATACTTGATCAAAAACTTGATCAAATACTCATCCCCTATCTGTTTTTCATTTTCTCCATTAACTTCTGGATGATTTCTATGATTTTCATTGAGATTTGCTTTTCTGACTCCCTTGGCTCTTTTTAAAATTCCACCTTGTACATAACATTTTAGATATCAACATGTGCTGTAGGTCCAGTTCTGTAGAGTGCTTTCAAACCATATAAAACCCATATGATCCCCAGCACCATTCCTGAAGTTATCAGCGCCTTGTCATATTAGGCGCTTGTGGTCTGACAGGCAAGTTGTGTTTTAAAAGAAAAGTGCCTCATAAAAACAATCACGTTTGATCTTTTTGACTATTTTTAGTTTGTGTCAATCTTCTATGGCCCTGGGCAATGTAGGCAAAACGCCAACCTTGGCAATCTTTTCAGACACTAATATGCCAAGTTCTGGCAGCAGTACATTTTTATCAGAGTTGTTTTCCAGCCTCAGTAAACTGCTTCAAATGCTGGTGTGCCTGTTATGGATATGACATCCGTGGAGACCACAATGATTGCAATCAAAAAGTAGTGGAGAAAATAGAAGGAGTTAGTGTCAGTTCTGATTCTCACTATCCCCTTCATCATGACAATAAATTAATACAGCTCAGCTTCAGCTCTGGTAAGCCTTTTCCATAAGAACAAGGTATTAGAATCCCAGTGCTTAACATTCATAGTGAAATATTCTGGTGTTACAAATGTAGTGGAAGTGTAGTATGAAATGCAAAAAAGTATGTCTGTGCAATGTCATGATAAGAATGTACATGTACAGAGGAGTCAAGGAATTCAAAATGATGATTCTCACAGGGATTTTAGCTTAGTCCCTTTTTACTTTGCAGAGAATTTTCTAACACTTCCTTTGGCAGGTATTTTCAGGCCTACGTGCAATGTGGATATTGCATTTGCCATGGGAATCATAACTTTGAATTGTTTGACGTTTTGGTGAGTGTGATTCTCTTTCTTAACCTAATGTCACAAAAATATTATTTTAAAGGGTGCTTTTTTTTTTAGAAGGTGCTTTCTTTCCTTTAAAAATGTAAACATGTAAAAAGCAAAAATAGTAAATTGTCATGTGGTGAGTGATATGCAAGAGAAAATAGCATGGTTTTGGAGTTTTTTTAACAACTAGTTAACTGTGGAGTCAGCAACCTAACTACATCTGTGTTTGCATAATGGTAAGGTTTGATCAGAAGTGCTGAAAAGACAAGAAAATTGTTTTGATTATCTTACACATGTTTTAGCACTTCCCAGGATGCCAGGATGCATTTTCTATGTGTTTAGTACCTAATGCGATATCCAGAGACTTCTTGTTGACTTCACAGAACTGAATCAATACCCGAAGCCTCAACTTTCTAGTACCTTAAGCATACTTGTAGTCCTTTTGCATTGGAGCACTAAATCAGGACTGTTACATCATGTTCCACATAGGCCCATAGATGTGGCCATGTTCTAGAATATGTTGGGTTTATGTGTAAATGCATTTGTTTCTTATCTATTACTTCCAAACTCAGTCAAGTATGAAATCTTCCCCTTTGACTATATACATACAGCATTTGAAGCTTGCCAAATAACTCTTTTTGGACTAAGCAGTATGCAAAAAATGACAAGGACATTTTCTCTAAAGTACAAAAGGCAGTTTTTCATGAAAAATAGCCACGTTTTACTTTATTCATCATGAAAGATGGTAAACTGTGGACTGAGCACAAAAATGAAAAAAGTCAGCTCAGACGATATTTTTGCTTCAGAAAAACAAAAAAGAAGAACTCAAAATAGGATTTGGCACAAAATTGCCTCTATGCTTATATTTGCTCTTCAGTTTGCTATAAAAATATGACCTTTTCAATGTTTTCTCCTTGGGAGGAGGCTCTTATCTCCTGTTTCCTTTCCAAAGGAGATTAGCGCATTAGTACTAATGCATCCTTCCCCTAAAAGAAGCCAGCAGCAGGACCGAACATGATTTCTTCCTTCACTAATCAATATGGTGGTACCATTCCATCAGCTGGACTCAGAGAGAAACAAATCTATTCTTTGCTCCCCAGGACAGTAGTCTCAAGGAGGAAACGGAAAGATAAAAGTGGACTTACAGAGCCCACACTAATATGCTGCAAGGCACAAGTGTTGTCCAATTTCTCAAGTGATGTTTGGCCACCAAGTTTTTAGGAACTGTTTCTCTACGGCTCAGCAGACAAGAAATAATGTTCTCTTCTCTTAGTTCCAAGTATTAGTTGTTATTGGACACTCTTGTTTGTCAGGGGACCTCAACAGTGCAAAATGAATGGGCCATCCAGTGAGATTCTGCTTTAATGAGCTGGCTTTTCCTTCCCTGAAGGAGGACTTCTTGATCCTATACAATCATGCAAAGTGAAAGAACAGTACATCTGGAGCGATGGAATACAGGGCAAAACCGTGCAGGTTTCCAATTGACGCCCATTCCTCCCCCCCCCTCCCGCCCCCAGATGAAGCCAAAAAGACACAGTGAAATATTAATGCACTGTGATATACCTCTACTAAAGCTGTTGAATGTCACAAGCAGGCGAGGCAGGTTGTTGTTCTCATATGCTGTGCTGAGGGAGGGATAGAAAATTGTCTTTGTTGTTCTTTGCTTGTAATCTTTTGCACATTCTCAGATGTTGCTGACTGGAAGGTGACCTAATTTATGGTAACAGAACACTTATGGCAACGTAGTTGAAACTCTTATGGCAACGTAGTTGAAACTCTTATACTCATTGCACACTCACTATCTACCATGGAAAATTAATACTTGGGTAAATTCTTGAAAACATTTGAGATGTTCTGTGCAAATGTGTTTTCTCTTGGCTTTGCAGTTAGAACTGGCATCATTTGGTGTTTCCCAAATCTGCTTTTAAGATACAGATATGACTCTTGTAGTCATATCTTTGTTAGATACATGAACTTCAAAAATTTTGTTTGACCTTAAAGATAGAATTAGGACTTGATTAATATTCTATGTATGCTTTTCTTTTCACATTTACAAAATTAGGAATGTAAGAAAATCTTGCATTAGAGATTTCTTACGAAAATCTTGCAGCAAATAAAACCAGCCCATAAAGGAAACAAAAGTTTTAACTGTCAGAACCTTCTCATTTACAAAATGCCTTTGAAGTCAACTAATGGTGAAAAAAATAAAAATAAGTTTCAGTTATCTCAATGTAAAGCATAAGAAAGCAGGCTTTATGGAGAAATTCTCTGTAATACGTCAGAGTGGTGACATGGGAGAGCCTTCCCTTTACAGACCAGTAAATTCTAACACAGCTTCTGCGCAGCTGCCATTTTCTCTCTGAAGATGCAGTTCCTGCAGTACTTCTCCGTGGTTGTTTTGAGCAGAGGATCTTTACTGCTCACTTTGGCCATAGCTGACCTAATGCCTCTCCCTGCTACTCTACCTGGAGGTCTACACACATCTTTGGGCCTGAAGTCTCCAATTCCCATTTCTTGCAAATTGCACTGTTGCCTCAGCTCTGCAACAGAAAGACAAACTAATATGTAATTTTCATATTTAAATATATTCCACTTCTGAAAATAAAGCATTTTTAGTTGCTAACATGCTGTAAACATGGCAAGATGAAAGTGGTTTAAGCTGAGAAACAACTTTGCCTAGAAATTCCTCATTGACTGTTGATGTGGCATTTGGGATAAGCTAAGGACATTAAACCTGTGTATCTGTAGTGACAGTTACTACCACGGGTCAGCTGCTCTTGGGACCCTTAATAATTTTCTTCTACTACCGAAATAGCTTTGTTTGTGATTTTTGAGTTATGGTGCAGTGCAAGTTGCCGCAGAGGGCAGATATTAGTGTGAATCATAAGATGTCCAGCCTGTGTCATGCTGTGTCAAATCTAGAAAGGATACAGGATGATAGCTGTATGATACAGGGACAGAGCTAGGACAAGATAAGTGACTGAATCTTCCTGATGGATGGTGGAAATGATGACCAATTGACCAAAAGGTCTGACTCCAAAGCAAATAATTTCTTCTGCAATGAGATTTAATAGAATGCAAATCCTGAATTTCACATTGTCACTGTTGTTATATACAATAAAGGTAAATAGACTAGCAACAGAGTCTACACAGACCTTGCTTAAGCATATTTAAAAAAATGGAAGCAATTGGTGAAAAAAAAAGCACAATAATTTTATATTTAACCAATGAGTAAATTCAGTAAATGTAACACCCCAAAATTAATTGCTTATGTTTCTTCCCATTTGTTGTCTCTTTAACATATCAAGCTGACTCCCCTTTTGTATACGATGTTGATGATAGCACTATAGTTAGACTGTCATTCTGCCAACACAGCGCACAGTTAGGAAAAATCTGGAAATGGAAATATCAGCTGCTAGAAAAAAAACCCTACCTCTCTGGTAAGTCCCAACTGTTGAAGACTGCTTTGGAGACTAAAATGAACACCTTCACTGTGTAATACCTCATTTAAATATTAATTAAGGCCCATCTTTACCAAAAGTCTCATATGAGGTGATATTGGCAAGTGTTATAATGCATGCCTATAAAGTTTCTGGGAAATGAGATTTTGAAAACCTTGGCACTTAAAATTAGCTTCCATGCCCATGAAAAAGGAGCTGATCAAGTGAGAAGCAAGGAAATATTTGGGAATAGAGAAAGCACAAAATGTTCTCTAGTTAGTGTCAATATTCTACCTTTTAATTGCTAGGATAATTAAATGAAGGGAAACATTTTCATATTCTTTTGCAAGAAGAAGGAGAGTTTGTTTTGGAAGTGCTGATGTTTTGCATAAATGAGAAAATCGCAACACTGATGCACTGAAAGCTTTCTTCACGCTGGCTATGTGGTGTTTAAGTGTATGTATTCACTGATTTTGGATATTTTGTTTGACCTCCTCCCTGACTTAGTTCCAGCAATCTTTTCCACAGTCAAGACTTGGGGTTTTGCCACCTTCAATGAAACATGCAAAGATCTTATTGCTTGTCACACCTGTGATCCTCATTTTCCTTCAAGCTCTTCAATTTTACCTGGAAAACCTGGGTTCATAGCTGTGCAAAGAGGTTGAATGGCTTACAGTGAGCTAGGGTTCTTGTCCTCCCATTGCAGAAGTGCTGTGTGGCCACAGAAACCTAATACCTTCCCCTGCCACACAGAAATTGAGTGCTCCTGCAGGCCATCTAAGTTTTTCTATGAGGTAGCACTGACTGCTGAAACATCAACAAACCTTGACATGCAAACTGTTAGCATCTTTTGCCAGCACTATTCAGAGATGGAAAATAGCTGATATTCCACAGCCTGCAGGAGCACTCAACTTCTATCTCATTATGGGTCCTCATCCCTGGAAAGAAGAGCTGTTCTTGTCTCATGAAGGAACCCTTATTCAAAGCTTTCTGAAGTTGTGAGACACTTTTGGACTCCCTTGCACCTGTGTCATCTGGGCATTTGGCATCAGCTCAGTTCCTCAAGGTTGGGGAATGACAATCAATTCTAATCATTGGCTGATGTTGTAAATATGCACTTGGTCCTGGACGATCTGAACTTCTGCCAGAAATTACAACCACTTAGTAGTCCCCTGGCTAGTTAACCTACTAATTAATGGTAGCTTTTCACTTTCCTGCTCTGGGGACAACTGAACTGCTGCTAAATAGTACTGCTTCTTCTAAGGCAGCAGTGCTATGTTCAACTTATGCTAGCCTATGGCCAGCATGAAGAAAAGGGTGGTTCTGCCCTTCCTTCTAGCCTTGCCTGTTTGTTGAGCTGGCACTAGTGAGTATGTGATTGTGTGACGGCTTACACTGAAAACTAACACTCCAAAAAAATAGAAGTTTTCCTTCAGGTCAGTAAACTGATGTAACTCGTTGCACAGTTCCTTTTAGTGTTAGAGCTGATGAAAAGGAGGCAAAGGCAATCTGAGGCCATGGGAAGGGGGATCATTCTGTTTGACAGCAGGGCAATCTTGGATTGGCTTAAAGCATGAAATGACCCCTTCAGACCCTGTGATCCCCCCTGAATCATCTCTTGGCTCTCAAAGGACACACAGCTCACAGTTTTAGAGCACAGTTGGGGCAGAGAAAGAAGCAGATGTGAAATGATGAAAAGGAACAATGCAAGTTC
>NW_009258383.1:5996643-6058700 GCF_000687185.1 Egretta garzetta
AGCAGGCATGGGTGGTTTAATGTCTCTTTGAGAATCACTTGTAGGATTAGTGTGAACCTGAGACTACTTTAATTTCTGCAAACTTACTTCCAACAACATTTTAAATTAAGCTGGTGGATACGTGACACATATTCCTCACGCTTTCCAGCCACTTCCAGTGGTGCCATGGCTCTTGTGCTTGAATACATTCCTCTTTAACCAAAAAGTCACTTGTAGTATTTTACTACAAGGTTTGTTGCTGGTAAAAAGTAACTTCATTTACAGCCTGTTTGTGGCAGGGCTGTGTGCTCAGGGCAGTTTGGCAGAGCAGGCTGTCCCATTCTAACAGCAGGAGATATTTTTCCTAGAGGAATAATATTTCTGTAATAATGGAATTTGTCGGCTTGGTGTTTTTTCAGTCATTACTGGAAAGAGTTAAAGTGTCTTATCTCTTGCATTCCTCTACAATAGCTGACTTTGTATAGAACATCTGTCATTTGCTCAGTCTTTATTGCTATTCATATTGAAGGCAATGATGAATTGCTGTTTCAATGTCTTCATCAGATTGTGCAGATATTTTCTTTGAGCATCTACCCATTTATCCTCAAAGGACTATCTGGATGGTTTAATTGATCTAATATAGCACAATGGCATGTGTCAATCCACTAGCAAGCCCTTTCTTAATATCTCAGTCCTCTTAATCTGGCTTCAGAGACTGCTACATCGTAATGAATGAGTAATAGCTACCATACCTTCTGATTGTATAGATGTATTGATTGATTCACTGTGTCTGTTACAACCTCAAGTTTTTTCACAGAGTTAAGAAAGCAAAATGCTTCTCTATTTTTTTAAATAACTGTGCATTTACTAAATAATTCAGGATGATTTTTGCCACTATTGCTGCAGGCATGCCTGGTTTCATGTCACCTCTCATGGCCATTGAATTTGTGCTAATATGGTTTTTAGGCTTTTACCTGTCATATAGTCCTCCTGTATGGCATATTTGCTGGATACAGCTTGTTTTATAGGCTTTTGCCTAACTTTTAACAGATGGGGATCACAGTAAGTCTTTTGACAGAAGCTTTGATTCTGGTTCAAGAAGTAATAGTGAAGTCAGTATTTCATCTTTTTTATCTTTGCAAAACTGATTTTGGTGTGAAATGAAGAAACACATACTTTAGTATCAGATCAGGCTCAGTTAACAGGAGCTATTTTGTGGCCTTCAGAAAGTCTGTCTGTAATAGGGGATTGATCTTATGGCTAGTAGCCAGCTGAGTTGAAACAAACACTAAGCTGAATTTTGCATATATGTTTATGCAGTACTCCCCAAAACACAGTATGCGCCTCTTCAGAGTAGCAGTATAAATAGCCCTTTCTTTTCCTCCTGTATTCCCCAGACAGACTTCCCTCTAGTTGGCTTCTGTTATCTTCTTTGTAGCTTCTATCACATTTCCCCTTCACCTAACATGCTCTCTGTACTTAGCGCTGCAGATGATATGGCCTAGTGTCCTTCCACATGAGATAAAGGCTTTTGTCTCCAGGTTATTCCCAAATGGATGGGGGAAATAGTGAACCGTAAATCAGCTTCAAAGTCTAATGAAACTATTAGACTTTTTGTCTGATCCAGTACTTTGCATTTTGATTCCACAAATGGCTATATAGTCTGGATTTATAATTTTCTCTAATTTGGTCCAATTTTGTACCCTCAGAAATCACAGTAGATAGCCCATTGCACATTTATGTGGCCATTTCTCCAATCTTTGTACTCCCTTGCTCTAGTGGAGATCTCGGTGAAGGTTCTCAATCCAGCTGTGCCTCTTATCAGTGACGATGGCCTGTAGCATTATTTTGCTTGGCAGCATTTTGAATTGTCCATGGCTTTCTATTTGAATATGAAGAACTTGTGTGCAGAATATTAGAATTTATTTTTACCTTATCCTATAAAGGCACCTACAAAAAAACCTGAGCAAGACAGCCTTGACAAACATTACACTAAAATGCTCTTGGTCTAACAGAGTGACCTCTAATTCTTCATCCTCAATTTTGATTCAAGAAATAACTGTAGCTGGAATTTTTCATCTGCAAATAATTGCAGTTACATTTTATAGCACTTAGCCTGATTACAGTTCCCACAGAGCTATGGTGAAGTGTGAGTTGCATGTGGCTCTGCTTCCATTACAGTGTGTGAGTTTATTCTGCATTTTTTCTGACCCAGCTGATTCTGAAGAATTACACTGCTTAGGCATATTTTGATGAAATGGGATGTCTTATAAAACAGATCACTTTATTGAAGCCAAAATTTTCCACAGTAGTGTAAACATTTCAGTAAGCCTAATTGAGAAGACTTCTTTCTTCTAGGGTTGAACTTCTGATTAAAAACAGTGAAATAGATGGATAGAGGGCTGAAACCCAAGAGAGCTTCTACCTCATAGTGAATTAATGTGGGGACAGTATGAAAAGGAACTGAAAATGAGTCTTCATCATATTGGTGGTTGATCACTTTACTCCTCAAGATATCAGCTCTTCTTGATGTTCTACACTCACTTGTTTTCTTTTATAACCCCCCCAACAGCGGAATCAACCCCCATATTTTGGGAAATCATGCGTTCCAAAAATGGTGGGACTGAAGGAAGCAAGCTACTCTCTTCCATCTTCTACACTTTTAATCTATTTTAAAAATGAAAAACTTGGATAATGGTAATAGGGAAAACATCAATGAAATGTGCATATTGGCAAGCTGAGAAGGAACTGGGAGGAAAATCAAAAGAAAATCCTGGTCATGGTTCCACACATGTTTTAATGCATCTTTCCTCTGCTGCTCAGTTTATGTAATTTAAGAGCTCAAGGTTATAAAATGACATGAGTCATCTAGAGTCCTGAATTAGGCAAAATGAATTAGATTTACAGAAGCTGATTTCTGTTGCTCTAAACCTTCTTTTCTTCCTGAGCAGCCAATATGTTGCTAGATCAGCAGTGTCCAAAAGAGGGACAGCAGTTACAGTTCATAGTACCTCCATTCTACAGTTGAAAACTGTAGCCCTAATAGTAAACTTTGATTTGTTTCTGAAAGAACTATACTAAGTGTTTAATGCTTACAGTGTTTGCTGAAGTACCATATTCTTTTGCTTTTTTGGAAGTTCAAGTAATTATAGGTTCTTGATAAGGTTACAAATTCTAAGCTACTACAGTTTTATTTTAATATAACACTAATAACTCTGATTAGTTGAGTATGGAACTGGAGGCAGTTTGTCAGGACACATCAGGCTGCATTTTGTGTTCTGTGCTCTGCCTGGAAGTAGTGGAATTGTGTTTGTGTTTCTTAGTGTTTTTTGTGGTCGTAGGTGGTACTTTTTTTCCTATACATGCTCGTGGCTTACATGACTTTCCAGAAGTGAGAAAGAAGAGCTTTTGTTATGAAAAATTTTGTAAGAACCTCTTTCACACTTGGCTGTGTTCTTTCTTCAGTCAAATTCACTACTGTGACACCCTTACTTGAGATGGCTTCCTTAGCTGAGGACGATAGATTGAGACGTTATCCTCCATTCAGCTTATTTTTACAAATTGAAGAATGAAACCACAGTGTCACAAATTTTCCAAAATAATAACCTATGAAAATAAATATAATGTAGATTATACAATTTAGGCATAAAATTGTGCAGGAAGTGATTAGTATGAATGTTCCCAAAGATCTTTTGATCCTCTTATAACAATCTTTATCTCTTGCCTTCCCTTCCTAGTCAGTCCAAACCAGGCAATGAATACTCACAAGGTCTTTGGTGGTTGGTTTGTTATTTTGGATCGAGTTCTTTTCTGCTGACTGGTTTTCCTGTTGAAATTATTCAGTGCAGTGCTTTTTCTTGACTTTTTTTTTTTTTTCAGACTAATGGTCACATACTGTCTTTGAAATAGTCACCAATAAAACCTAGAGTTTGCTAGCAAGTACCACGTGAATTTTATAAAATCATCTTAATCATCTATCATGTAGCAAGTAATAATGCATAAGAAAGTTTGTGTAGAATGATCTCTTGCATGGCAGGTGTGGTGGGAAACTCTAAGCTCAGGGAATTTCTGACATGAGACTATTTTTATCCCTTTTTATCTTCAAAGGGACTTGAGCCTTCAGAAAACAAGAGAAATTTTTATGGTCTGAGGTCTGGGCAGTCACTTCTAGCATTCAGATTCTGGGACATTTCTGATGCTTTGTTGTATATGGGGGAAATACTGATATTTTATAAGGGTAGCTCTATGAATACACTATTTATTTGTCCTGCAGGGTATTATGCTAGTACCCTACATTACCTTACACCTAAGACTCTTTACAGGTATTGATTGCAAAGTAAAAAATGTGTTAGGATCTGGGTTCGGGACTACCAGATCTTAACAGATGCTTAACACAGTTGCATTAGCTTTTCATGTGTGCATAGCTTGTGGTGCTGAGTATCGACTGCAGTCCCCAGCTCTACGCTCCATGGTGTCAGTGCTTGAACTACATTTATTCTGTCTGACCTGTTTTCTTGGTGATTACTGGCTCTATTAACACTGTTTTGTGGAATTCCTTGGGATATGTGGAAACAAAAGAGCCATACAAATGTATACAAGTGTAGTATGGTGACACTGCTTATGTGTCAATTTTGGCACAGCAGCATGCCAGTTGGGGGAAGGCAAAGGCTAATATTCAACAGATGGCAAAGTCCTAAGCCCTATAATAATGGCTGCGGTTATTTTCATTGCTGTTATTTGATGACACATACAATAGTTGGAAAAGACTTGAGCTGGGTAATCACAGCAAATATACTCCAAAGGACCAGATGCACTTCAAACTATCAAAATGATGACGGATGTTCAGGCTGAGTGCCACTTCTGTCCATATTCCAGGTATATTTACTGCTGAGGCCTAGAAGCCACATTGCTTGCTGTCATACACAGGACTGGCATTTTTCCCTTCTGTAGTAACCAGGAACAAAACATAAAAATTGGCATCTATTGTACATAGGGAAATTATTCTATATTGCTGATGTGTCTGTGTATTATTATCACATATATAGTGACCTATATTAGTTTGCATATTTTCCAAAATGAAGATTAAAATATTAAAAACCAGAAAAGGTTTGCTGTGGAACCTAAAGAATTTTAAAAATAGATCATAAGCTTCTCTGAATGGTCCTGATAAACATCATACCAGTTTATGGAAAAGAAGCATCAGATGTTTATACCTCAAAGTTTTACAAGGTTAAAGGTATTTTTGTCCTTCTAGCTTTAGAAGCCTGTGAACTGCTTGTTATTCCAATCGGGGACTTCCATTTCATAATTTCAAGGTTTTGTTAATGATTTAGATTTTTATGATTTTTCTTTCTCAAATTTGAAGGATAAAATTATGATAATCTGTGCTCTGGCAGAAAAAGACATTGGCTTTTAGAAAATTAATTAGATCATATTTGAATATTCATATTACTACTTTGCATCTGTGTAAAAATAGTTCTTGTTGATTGCCTGGAGATTTAGGAGTGACCTACTATGACCCAATTAAAAAAAGTCCAACAAAGCAGGCCTTTTTCTGAGCTATTCATCTGCCATCATGATACATTCATGGGCTTTGACTCAGTTTGTGTCAACAGGGGCACGCAGTGATCCCTTCATGTTTATTTTATTTTTCTAAAAAAAGAAAAAGAAAGTAAAATCACATTGCTTTATTTAACAATTCTGTACAAGCCTTCAAACACTATAGCAAAGCTGGAGTATTTCACATCTGCCATCAGTGATCTAATACTTAATATTAAGACAGCTCCGACTGTGACATGTTTTAGACTGTTTCTTCTCTCTGCTGGGCTAACAACATAAGAGGGATCAGGAAAACAGTACTGAATATAGCATTGCTCAAATCTCTGAAAAAAGTTCTATGTTAAGCCTTCTTTCTGACCCTACCTTCTGTAATTGGTGCAAAGCAGATTGAGAGAACCTGCAGAAAAAATCTTGTTAAATCAGACTGCTGTTTTTTCAGCTGATGTTGAGCTACTTATATGAGGTCCTTCATGCAAATCCTGATGTATTCATGGCTTCTATAAAGTGGAGCATTAAAAAAACCATAAACGAGGGGGGAAATCCATAAATCAACCTGAATGGGAAACTGAAATTATAACAAGACTTCTACAAATCTCCTAATAAAATGAGAGGTTTGTTTTTTGTTTTTTGTTTATTTTTTTTTTCTTTTTAACTCTACAGCCTTGAAAGTTATATGGAGTACATGCATCTGGAAAGGATTTTCTTATTTTTGCAAGCAGGCTATGTGTGCATACTTGATCGGCAATATCAAGTCTACTGATATCTGTAGGAAATCACTGCCCTGTGTTTTCAGTGCACCTTAGATCAGGGTCCTTTAATTTTAAGCCCTCTGCAGAGTTAAGATGAACATCATCTGAGACCAGCCTTTCAAACTGATTTAGAGCTAATCAGGAAAGATGATGTCACAGCCAAAGGTATTGGATCAGGACTCAGGAGTTTAGGATGTCCTGGGGAAAGCCATTTTGCCCTAGATTATAATTTTAAGTACCTGCATCAACCCAGGAGTAGCTCTCAGATGCTGTGCATTGGAAGCAGAGACCAGCTTCTCCCAGCCCAACATCCTGCCTGCTCCAGGGGTGGAGAGGGAATTTTTTTGCTGATGGGAAAATTAGGATACCTGTAGAATAGAGGTACAACTAGCCCCGGTCTGAAAAGTTATTAATGAGTGGGCTTTACCTGCTTTTTTTGAAGCAGTTTACTTGAGGTTATGAGGAAGGTTCTTTCTTCCTTTAAAACAGTGCGGAACTTTACATTCGAAGTTTCAATCTTAACAAATCTGGATGCAGTTCTGCCACCTTTACTCAGTCTGAGTGGTCCCAAGTGATGATGCTCTGTGATTCTGTACTCAGTGACAGAAACTAAATTGTAAGTCTGTACTGAACACAAGTCATGTGTGTCTCCATCCTCCACCTGTGCAATAGGGTAAATGATGCTCACATAAACTTAAAATATTCTGAAGACAAACAAATGATTGCAAAATGCTTCACTACTAAGGTGCTGTGGTCTGTGTTAAATAAACAGCCAGCCAGCCAGCCAACCTGACACACAATCACAAAACCACCAGCCAGCCATTCAAACAAGCCTTCCTCCCAACTTATCTCAATAGGTCTGAACCTCAGAAGTGTTGTGGGCAAAGGTTATGTACAGATTCCTTCTGAACTCTTTTTTTTTCCTGGACTTAATGAGTACCTTTGAGCATTGCAGTCAAGAAAACATTCGATCTGGTGACAGCTTTTGTACAAATGAGAAAAAAGGACATTTTAAGCAAACTTCATGCTCAAATGGTGGGGCGGGTTCTTTTGTTTGTTTATTTGTTTATTTATTTCATACCTATCTAGTTTTGCATAACTTTAGAAACACCATCTTATATTGTAGAGGTCCAATACAAATTTAAAATGGTCATTAGGCCATTAAGAATATATCTTCTGCTATCGGTTATTGTCTCTGTTAAACCAAATGTTTTTGTGCTACTTGAAAAGATTCATAAAAACTCTGGATCTATAAAACCTTTAATAATACTATTGTCATAGAAAACCTGCTGACATTTGGTCCCGGTTTTGAAGAGACTGACATAATTGCAGATTCACTTACTGTAGCAGGCACAAAATTAAAAGCACAAGTAATTGTCCTGCTGATGCTGGAAACCCATGGCTGAAAGTGCAGACCTGTCTATGCCCTTTTAATTTGTATTGTTGAATAGGATAAAAATCAGATTTATGAGCAGAGGAAGTGTGTGGGAACTACACTAAACTGATCCAGAGGAATCAGCTTAGATTCTCAAAGGTAATTAGAAACTCCAAGTCCTGTTTTGATGCTTGCAGACTCACTGCAATCAACAGGAGTTCAAGAGACTGGAGCACTGTTGTGGAACTGGTTAATGTGATGCAATTTGATTCTGAGCTTACTTCAAAAACCGATCAGCTGAAAACTAATACTGAGGCTGTGCATAAGAACATCATCTCCCCAAGGCAAGATTAAAGTGTAAAAGTCTGGGCCATCAGACATCTTATGAAGCCAAAGAAAGTGTTGCATGAGCAGTGCTATCCCCCTGCTATTTTGTGGTGGTGTTGCTTGAACTTGTTTACAAAGAACCATCCTGCCCCACTCTTCCAGTGCCCATACCCCCGGACACTGTAAGACCTCTACTGACTTGTCTCTCTGGTCTCCACGTCCATTTTCTTTCTTTTTCTATTTCCTTTTTTCTCCCTTTAATCTTATTCATGTGGACTTCAGTGGTGACAAAACGTTTTGACTGAACCAGATGCTTCTTCCAGTGGCTGGATATGGTTTCAGCACATTTATGGGGTTTCATCTCTATATGAACTTGGGAAGCAGATGAGTTGTCCAGGTCTGTCTGTATGTAACCTGCCTCTGGAGGTATTGCCCATGTAGCCAAGAAAGCCAATGGCATCCTGGGGTGCATTAAGAGGAGTGTGGCCAGCAGGTCGAGGGAGGTTATCCTCCCCCTCTGTTCTGCCCTGGTGAGACCCCACCTGGAGTACTGTGTCCAGTTCTGGGCTCCTCGGTTCAAGAAAGATGAGGAACTCCTAGAGAGAGTCCAGAGGAGAGCAACTAGGATGATAAAGGGACTGGAGCATCTCCCCTATGAGGAAAGGCTGAGAGAGTTGGGCTTGTTCAGCCTGAAGAAGAGAAGACTGAGAGGGGATCTCATCAACACATACAAATATCTTAAGGGTGGATGTCACGAGGACAGAGCCAGACTCTTTGCGGTGGTACCCAGTGACAGGACAAGGGGCAATGGGCACAAACTGAAGTGTAAGACATTTCAGTTGAACACGAGGAAGAACTTCTTTACTTTGAAGGTGACAGAGCACTGGAACAGGCTGCTCAGGGGGCTTGTGGAGTCTCCTTCTTTGGAGATATTCAAAACCCACCTGGATGATGTCATGTGCAATCTGCTCTAGGTGACGTCCTTTCCAACCCTTGCCATTCTGTGATTCTGTGATTCTCTGTATCATGAATTCCTTTGACGGAGCTACTAATTCTACACATTTTTAGTTTTAGAAGTACCCAGGGACTTCAAATGAGATTGAGGGCCACATTGTACTAGGAGCTGTGTACATAAAGGCTAAGAGATAGAACCTGCCACACAAAGCTTGAAATCTAGACAGCATAAGGTCAAAAGGGGAAAGCCAGTAATACCATGAAATTGCGAAGGTTAATACACCTCAGAGTAGCCAAACTGGAATTAGTTTCCTAATCCCTGAAATTCAGTCCACTGCTACACGCTGCCTTGCACACAAAGAATACTTTTACATGGGATGAATGGATGTAGTTTGAGGGATTATCAGTTGCTTGATAGTCCAGGGACTGAAACAATCAGTGAAACCACATATCTTATCACCTGACATGTTGTTATTGCCCATATGCTCACTCTCACCACAGTACATGCCAAGTAATATGGGGGTTTGAGTCCTCTGTCATTAGGTTAGTATCCAGTTATCATCCCTGAGACTAATGATACCCGTGGAATAGGATAAATGAAGAACTACTTCAATTATTTTATCAATAGATTTCTCTTTTTAGCAAAGTCTGTAGGATGATCTGGTTTACCATCTCTGACTATTATAGAACTGTCTATAAAAGATTGATAACATTTAAAAATTCCAACTAGAATTGCCATCAGCCTTTGCTACACTAAGGCTTTTTCCTTAAACCTTTACCCTAAATTAATTTTTACTTATAAATATCAGCCAAAGTTTTCATTCCAATTGTAGCAGGAATAACAGTAGCTTAATATCAGAATAATATCTATTTCAGATTGCTGCATATATATAGAATGGGATTTCAAACCTCCACAAAATAAATCAATAATGAAAGAATTTATTTATAGCATTTCCTTTTCAGTCACATTGCATGGCATTATACTTGTAGAGCTGAAACTTAAGAGTGTTTTTCGTGTTTCTGTATTGATGCATCCCATGTTTGACATGTAGACAAAGATAAAACTCTTCTCCTTGTTCACTTAGGCTATTATTTCTACTAGAAGGGAGAATTTCTACTTTTTAGCCATCTCTGTGTGATGAGTACTGCTGAAATTCATGGGAACCTTTCCAGTGGTAACTAAAACAGGCCCTTCCAACTTAGCTGAAGTAAACAGTCTCTAGGAAAGCAAACCTCTCATGTAGGTAACAAACTTCTGAAATTTCTAGCTCTTTCTTGAGAGCAGACTGTAAGGTCTCATCTAAATCTGGAAAATAAGTCCTTGAATGTCTGAATTTAGGCCCTCAAACTGATCCATTTGAAATAAGTGACCACTCTTAAAAACGTGCATTTGCCTACCAAAAATGTAGCTGAGCTATATAGTACTCTATTAAAAGACAGATTAGGTAGAAATGGGTTGCATAGAATTACTGGAGTGTAATCACAAAGTTAAGAAATAGAAAAATGTTGCTGTTAATATATCATTGTCAAATTAGGTGGTTAGATAGTCATATCCTGCATAGTTCACCTCTTTTATTAATGACTTACAAGTGGAAGGTAGACTCTGTATGTACATAATGTCTTTAGAAACAGAAAATATCTCTCTGCATCTTTATATTGTTCAGAATCTGAACCTGCTCAATACTTGTTTGGTTTACACTATTTAGAGAGTTTAGAGTTGTCCCACAAGGAAGAAAACAATTTGAATAAAGTGATAGGAAAGAAATAAGAACAAATTATTTCACTGAATAGATAGATTTTGAATCCATTGTTTGGAAAGCTCTTTTATCATCAGCAGAGTGATGGATTATTTCTTTAAGGGAAAATGGCAGTAATTAGTTATAATACCTGAGAGAACTCAATAAATATTTGCTAAATTAAGATTATTTATTATTTGTATTCTAGCAGTGTCTAGAAGACTCCCGTGAGATCAGAGCCCCATTGTTCTAGGAACTGTATAAGAACAGCTGCTATCCTAAACAGCTTACAATCCAAAATAGATGACAGGGGAGACAGGAAGGGAAACAGAATCGCAAGGAAACAAAATTAATTGCCCGAGGGCACGATGTTAACAGCAGACCTAGGACTATGATTGGGTAGGTCTCTTCAAAGCCACCCTGGAGCTTTACCTATTGGAGCAGGTACCTCCCCTTTTTATCTTGTCCCCTTTGACTTGCAACCCATCCCTCAGTGCAACAACCAGCCTCTGATACCTGCCATCAAGGCCTTACTCAGCTCCTCATCTTGCAGATACCTCGAGCCAAGTCTTTTATAGAACATTTCTGTTTTCTGAGTATAATGTGAGGATAAACTTTATTTCCTTTGAGATGGTTCTTCTATTCACACTCACAGCTCGTCCATTATACTTAGATAGGACAGCAAGTTTGCTATATAATTCTTGATATTTCTCACTTCTTTTGATCACTATACCTTCCCTCTTCTGCCAAGTTTGTCACTGTATCTTGCTGGCACCCTATTCTTCTGTAGACTGCTATCATTACCCATCTGACCTGCTGTTCTTGATCCTGTGTAACTGCATCATGAATGGTGAGTCAGGTGAGTTTATTCTTTGCTGATGTTTTCCAGACTGCAGATCTTCCACAAGAAGAGTAAACTATATTGTCTGTACTTTTTTGTCTCTGATCTTCTTCACTTTCTGAGCAGAAAAGGACGTGGAATAGCCAGCAAGTTAATATACCGAAGAAGGAGGCAAATCCATGTGGACACGCATGTCCTGGATAGAGTCTGCATTCTGTTTCTTATGTATGGCCCACGTTTAAAGAAATTTCACAAATTACTGCTCCAGGCAGATGAACTAATGAAGTGGTTTGGGCCAAAAGCAAGTGGGTGCAGAAAGACTGCATGGGGAGCTCAAGTGAGCCTACCCAGGAAAGAGCAGTGTTCTGCATGGAGTCACTTCACCTTGTGTAAATGTCACTTAGGAGGCAGTAAAACAGGGTGGAGGAGAAGAGTTTTGGGAACAGTGGCCCTGTCATAACATGAATCTTCTACATTTACTCCACCATTTCCTCTTAGTTTATGTATCTATGTGAAATTTCTCTTTACTTCAGCTATTGCTATGACAATTGGCCTTTCCTTCTGCATAGGCTGCAATTCTAAATCCTGAGATCCTTTGGTTCAGGTACTGTCTTTGTTCAGCAAAGATCTCCAGAGACCGAGGGTAGGCTGTGCTAGTGGGGAATTCTTTCTGGGAGCACCCATTGACCAACATCCTCTCTAATCTAGATAGCAATTGAAAAAAAAAAACTGCCTTTAAGAATAGGTCTATGGGGGTTATTACTTACTTAAAGCTATGCAGTTATTGAGTTATGCAGCTGATACCTTCATGTTAGCCTTTTCTGTGCTGCTTCTTCAGGGTGAGTTAAAAAGCTAAGTGATGGCAGCATTAACCCCAAGGTTTGAGGGTTTTGTTTATGCTAGAGTGGTGCACTGTCTCTGTACAAAACCAAGTACTAGTACAGATATTCCTAGAAGCTGAAATAATTAAAAATGGTTTCTGTGATGAATGTTCCCTACGGCTGGCCTGTTGGGGAGCCTGGCTAGGAAGGGCACTCAGCATAAATTTCTAGGGTTTACTCCAGTTTCATCTTAGCACCGTGGTTCACCTTTAGCTGTAATATTTTTCACACTGGAGTTTGATCTTGATATCATCTAGAGAAAAGCCTTTGTGAGCTGATAAGATAGATGCATTGGCAGATATATGTTCAGACTTTTGCTAACAGGTCAGCCTACTTTTTTTGTGTGTGATACTGTTTCTACCAGGTAAACCGTGTAGTAGCAAGTTGAAGTGTACACTGCTGTCTGGTGCCACAAACTGATAGGAATCTACAATTGATTTACAATTGAGGGACCATCCAGGAGATTATAAAATTAATTTCTCCAGCTGAAATAATAACATAAGATGTCACTGAATGGATTTCCAAGATAAATTTCTCCTTTCTAGAGATCAAATTCTCAAGAAGAATCATAGTTCCTGTTTGGGCAAAAAAACTCCAGCAACTTTAGAACTGTTATTTTGTTATGTATTAAATCTAAAGACCCATAAATGTCATGTGTTCCTGACCCAAAATAACTTGTAACTGATTCTGAGAGGACCAGGTCTGTGCCTGAATCCTTAGACCAGTGCAGAGCTGCAGCAATTTTCCATAGGAATGGCAATACAGTCTGTCATAGTTAATTGCAAGATCAAGACCCAAATTAGTATAAACAGCATTTGAATGGACAAAAATGACAAGAAACAGCATGGGAAGTCTTATAAGCTCATGGTTATTTGTGATGATTTTCAAAATGTTTATGCTTCAGCTGAAACTCACAGCCCAGGTAGCTTTAGGTGAAGTGCATCAGCAGGACATCGTGGGATAAATGGAACTTGTTGTCCAGGAAGGCACCCTAAGACAGATTCACGTATCTAAATTTAGTTGCATGGAGTCATTTTTGTTGCCTTAGGATATCTGATACCTTGGATAACTTATAGTATCTAAAATAACACTAGATGGCTATGTTTAAATGTATGTTTGACGCTTTTGCAGTGTTTCAGATACATCTGGCAACCTTCAGCTCCTGGTTACATAGTTCCTGAGTGAGAATGCCTTTTTGTATGTGAACTGTGCATTTGCAAATTCTGTAGGAGAAAGGTATCTCAGGAAAAGGACAGCAACCAGACATATGAGATATCCCATGTTCCGTCTTCTGTTAAGTGTGCATTTCCTTCCATGAAGTCTTGAACAAATGACTTAATAATAAATAATTAAATAATTAAATAAATACAAAGACAAAGGTTTTTTATGTGCTTAAAGGTATGGTTAAATACAGTATGATTATCAGATGTGTAGGTGCTCATTTTCTTTTTGCTTTCTGAATACACATCTTCACACCTTAGTGCAAAAAATACTTCTGAAAATTTAAAAATTCTGGGAAGCTAGAATCTACTTCTTTAGATGCCTCAACAGCTTGACAAACTTGGCCCTTCATTCCCAGTTGTAAAAAACCAGGTAAGAACACTTTGTATAGGTCAGATTTCAGGTTCTTTACAATGTGCAGCAGGGACATATATGTTAGAATGGTATAGTTGCAATCAGTAATGTATGACCTGTAATCCGTATGACTTTATTACACAGTTATATTTGTCATGTAACATGTTTAACCTCTATATAAGATTTAGAAGTAGAAAAGAGCTGTGCCCTGATCGATATTTTATGGTTTTTCTTTCTTGGGATTTGTGCAAGCATTTCCCTTGTGTAATAGCTTTGAAACCCCAAGCTGAATCTCACTGTCCAAACCCCAAACCACTTCAGAGTGAAAACACAGCTGAAATCTGTAAGGGGTCTGGAACCCAACCATATGTGAGTTTTCTGTTATTTTAGTGAAAGTATCATAAGACCAGACCGTAAACCATGCTTACTGGGGAATATAGAAAAGATAATTTTTTATTTTTTTTTTAAGTCCAATATTCTCCATGGCAGCCATAGCCATAAATTACACTCTGTGCTCAAGGGAGTCCAGGCACTGCTGCCTTGACATGCTAAACCAAACTAAGAAGTCCAGGACGTTTAAATACTGTAGTGGTCTGCAAAGCTGGCCGAACTCATAGAGAACAGTGTGCTGTGTCATTTTTTGTCAGTCAGAGGAGTCTTGCAAAAAGTTTGCAACTGGGAAGGAAATTTCATCTGAAGTTCAGCTGACACTTTGATGGCAAACTAAATCAAACTTGAAGTCTGGAGCCTTTCCAAAGTAGGGGAGCCTTTCTCAGTTTCTCAGTCTCCCTAAATGCAGAGCCTGTTGCATGTAGAGACCTAACCAATGATATTATTTCTTCTTGGGTGTATTTGCTTGACATCAGGTGCAATGTTGCTCCAGAAACAATATTGTTTGTGCATTATACTTATTTCATTTGGTTTGCATATGCATAGGTGTGTGTACACTGTTATGCTAGTATATTAATGAGATATCTTCTGTTTCTGTCTCTCTGGAGAAGTCATAGCTTGAGGTGATATGATCTTATAATGTGGAGATATGAGTACAAAATAGATATAAAGAAAGAATAAAGAAGTCAACTAAGAGGCATTCAGAATCTAAATGTGAAGTATATAGAATCATAGAATTGTTTAGGTTGGAAAAGACCTTTAAGATCAAGTCCAACCATTTTCCTAACACTGCCATTCCACTACTAAACCATGTCCCTAAGCACCTCATCTACCCAGCTTTTAAATACCTGGAGGGATGGAGACTTGACTACTTCCGTGGGCAGCCCATTCCAATGCTTCACAACCCTTTCGGTGAAGAAATTTTTCCTAATGTCCAACCTAAACCTCCCCTGGCACAGCTTGAGGCCATTTCCTCTCATCTTATCGCTTGTTACTTGGAAGAAGAGACCAACACCCACCTCGCTACAACCTCCTTTCAGGTAGTTGTAGAGGGTGATAAGGTCTCCCCTTGCTCTCCTTTTTTTTTCCAGGTTAAAAAATATAGGACAATATCAAAATCAAACTCTGACAAACAAGTGGTTACTCTTCATAATTCAGTTATAGTTGCCCTTAGGCACAACTAGAGTTACAACTGAAGCACAAATATTTGACAATATAGTGAAATTACATAGTGACGACATAGAAACAATAGAAACTGGTGCCATAAAGGTACAAGTAATGATTCTACATGTATTGTAGTATCAGTTTGGGTTTTTTTTTTTTAATTCAATTCTTAGTGCTTCCAGATGCTGTGAAAAACAGGTAGTTTTTCCTAAAATTCAGATTAGACCAATAGTGCAGTGATGGTGTTATTTGTTTAGGTGGTCTAACAATACATCTGCATAAGTTAATTTTGTGTTTGTTTACAGATTTGAATTATACCTTTGAATTTCTAGGCTTTGGGTAGAGGGAAACTTTTACTCTTTAAATCAAAACAAACCAAACCAAAAACCTTGGATGGACATAGGGATTTTGTTTAAAGCATCAAATTCCTTCTGTCTTAGCATCATCACTATTCTCTGGCACTTTGAACAAGTGTCCTGCAAGTCATGCTCCTTTTTTTGGCTTATTTGGGAATAGCTCATTTAAACAGTTTCCTGTTATAACTGAGTTGATTCTCTCAAGAAATACATTCAATCTTTGTTCATTTTCTGGTGCAGTTGATTTTTGTCTCTATAATACAGTTTATGTTTTAAGGTGTACATTTAAAACAATATTTCAGAAAATGTGTAATTTTATAGGAAGATATTTAATCAAGCAATTCCCAATTTGAATGCTGAATGATTACAAAAATCTTACTAGTACACGATTATGTTTTGATTTTTTTTTTTCTTGGCCCAACAAAGACTAGATGTAAACTTTCTGGCATTCTGTAAGTTGAGCTATACATTCAGTATTTGTTTTAAGAAAGGACTAGAAGAAGTTATTTCAAAAGATATCTCACTTCTTTCCTCAGCTCTAATATTCGGTTGTAATTTTCATAACACAGTAGCCAGACATTAAGGTAGGCAGAAATAACAAATAAATAAAAGAACCGGCACAGAGATCTTTCAGTTATGACACTGTATTCAGGAAACAGTTGTAATGATCATTATATAGCCCTAGATAAATGACACTATCTTCAGCTAATTTTTCTTGATTAAAAAGCTATTGATGATCTGTGAAAGGAGAGCAGGGGCAAACTTTGCCTCTTGAAGAAAATCTCATAATAATGAAATGCTACATAATAGCCCTGATTTCTACATGTGATTCTTTTTCAAGGTCAATGACCTATTTACCCTTCTTTTGCCTGAGAGATGCCTATTTCCAGCTTTCTTCCTATTAGAAGTTGTTTATTAAAAAGAAACAAGAATAAGAAATTGTCTGCATCAAGATAGGCTAATCTCCAATAAGAGTATCAGGTGCCTCTTCTGCTGATTTTGAAATAACAGTATGTCTCATCAAATCAAAACTAGTAACAAAGAACTTAATCTAACTGGATCTAACAACTGCCTAGAGCGATAATTACTAGATAAAGAAGAGGTGCATGAAATGGTCATTGAAAACAAAAGGGAAGGCAGAAATGATTCAGGTAGGTAACTTTAATTAAATCAAAACAGAATAAAGACAAATTACAGTTGCATCATGCATATGAATATTAAAATCAGCCATCAGCAAAATTTTAATGTAA
This sequence comes from Egretta garzetta, assembly GCF_000687185.1. Taxonomy (NCBI): domain Eukaryota; kingdom Metazoa; phylum Chordata; class Aves; order Pelecaniformes; family Ardeidae; genus Egretta; species Egretta garzetta. The sequence goes on from NW_009258383.1 coordinate 6,013,780, forward strand.
TGAAGTACAGTATCAAGTCAAGTCTGACAATAATTCAGAAACATATCTCAAACAAGGTATGCCTCCAAGGGCAGGCCATAAATAACAACCATAACAAAGGAAGCTCTAGCTCAATGAATAAACACAACTCACTACTGAGTTTGTACTGAGCCTGACTCACTGTTGAAATTATACTCATGAAACTATCAATTTCAGTGAAGGCCAGCTGTTATAAAACTGGAATATCACTGTCATGAATCAAGCTTAGATTCTCATTTCTCCTCTTTCATCACCTTGACATTAAAGATTCTCAGCAGTGAGTGCCATATTTTTCTGCCTCCTCCTTGGTCAGCATTTTATGTGGTTATGCAATAGTGTTACAAGGATGGTTTTCCAAGAGGTTTGTGACTGGAATGTCTTCCCAGAATTCTGACTGTATGCTTTGCTACTGAATTTGCTTAGACCTAATGTTTTTTTCTACCCTGTGTTCTTCATAAACTTCCTACAGGATTCTACCAGACCTTTTCTACACATAGTTTTGCCTTTCATAATCCCCTATTGCTCGCAAATTGCATAGGTATTATTTCCCATGCCATAGTATACTTTTCCATCATATAACACACAATTGTACTGCCCTAATAATTTTGTTAGGTAGATCTTTCACTGCAGTACAAAGACCATGTTGGAAAATACTATCACATAGTTCTTAAAATCTATTTAAAATATCTATGCTGATAATACAACAATTTTTCTTTGTCACTGAAGCATTGAAAATGTCTGATACATACAGATGAGATTTATGAAATATATATGCCTGGAAACACTTGCATTCTCCTATTGTTTGTTGTCTGCAAGGGCAAAATCTATATAAAAGTCTTAAAGCCAAGATTCTATGAATCATAATAAGTAGAGAAAGCAGACTGTCTCTTTACATTTTGTCTTCCTTTTGGAAATTAGAAATATGCCTGCTTTCTTCAGTTACTTTAGCATTTTTGCAGACATCCATATCAAACAAATTATTGAATGAGGTCTCTAAGATTATAGCTTCTTGTTTTCAACATTTCAGCAGCAACACTGTCGACACCTGGTGCTTGTTATTCCTAAGAGTTCTGATTGCCTCTTGAATCTCTTCAAAATTTGGCTCAGCTGCCTGGAAAGTGGCCATTTGTTGTTAGCCTTTTCATTCTCTTTATGGAGCTTGTCTAAGTACTCCTACCATATTTCTGTAGTTGCATTCCTTGTGATAAAATGACTTCCATTTTTATCTTTTATGAGACTTTCTCATTATTGATATTCTTTCCTTCATGCATTGATACCCTTGTAAAATTCTTGCACAGTCTCAGCCTCCCTAAACTCAATCATCAGAAGCAAATTCTGTACATACTATAATCCTCTGAATGGGCCCAGTCTTGCCTGAGGAACAAATGTACAATTTGCCAATGCTCTCCATTACACCAGAGTAAGTATCTCCTCCAAACGAATCATTGAAAGCCCTGAATCTTGTATTTGAATTTCCCAGAATATAATATATTTCGCCTAGCAAACTAAATGCCCTTATGGAAACTGTGGAAGGGTGTTGGTAAAATTGAACAACAAATCTGCACTTGAACAAACTCCTACAGAAAATCAATAGTGGATATAAACACCCACTTTCCAGTGGGGAAATACTTCCCACAAAATAATTCTTCCCTCTCTGGCCTTTCAGACCTGATGGTCAAAGGAAAGGTATCAAATAGCTTCAAAAGAAAATTTTGGGAAGAAAAATTCCTAATGCCATTGCATACTAAAAAGATAGCCCTTATAGCTACAGATTTCATCAAACAGCAATGGCTACCCTTTTTACACCAACTTCCCCACATTTCTCAGATAATAATCAGATAATACTTACCTCTGCCTCTTAGCTTGTCACCTGAAGTCTTACTAAAATTCTCCTATTTCTCAGTGTCAATTAACTTATCTTTCTCAGATTTTGTAACTGGTTTTTAATGTATCTAATTGTTTTCAATCTGTATTTAACTTTGGATTTGGTACTCCTATTTATCTGAAGATAACACCACAATTTGGTCTTTTGTTTTTGACTGCTGAAGGTCATTTACCCCAAACCCTAACTTTTGAAGTTAATCAGATTGGTGAGGGCTATGTTTAGTCCAGTGTTGTAAATGAAGATGTTACAGTCTCTCAAGCACCTGTCCCCATGCTTGACTACTCTCATGGTGAGGAATTTTTTTCCTGTGTTCAACAGGGAATCCCTCCACTGGATTGCCTCCAGTTTGCTGACGTCTCTCCTGTACCAAGGGGTCCAAGAGTGGACATAGTATTCTACAGGCAGCTGCTAACTATGTCCTGAAGTCATGAAGGCTTCTCATTTCTTTAGTAAATTTATTCTGATTCATTCTCTCCCCGAAGTTTTGTACTGTTCTTGTAGACTTCTGCCTTTTCATACTCCTCAGCATCACTCTGATTACACTGGCACACTGTCCATGTTGCATATTAGTTCAAAGTTACTCATTTACAGTCTTCAGTATGTGGATGTATTTCTGGAAGCTGTGCTGTGTAGTGTCCTTTATTTTTCTGATATCTTTCTTGGTATCAACACATCTGCAATTTAATATAGTGGATGCCAGAATTTTTTTCTGATTTAATACTTCACATTTGTGTGCACAATCTGGATTATCTAAAGACAATGTCTTATATATATACTCATATATTTTGTATTTTCTCTACTATGTCAATTTTTTTCTTACATTTCTCTTACGATACAGTCTTATGAGTTACAGTTGCCTCCTTCCAGGTTTTTGATGCCAGGAGACAAATGTTTCTGTCTTAGTAAATGCATGATCAGTCTAGCTGATAGTAACCCTATCTGTGCTATTCATGGATGTTTGCGAGTAGTCGTAGCGGAAAACACAGTACTCTATAAGGGCACTTTACAAAGTCTGTTCTTTTAAATCTAGTTTCACTGTCATGAAACACTTATATTCTTTCAATTTCTTTTTTACTTCTTTGTTTCATGTGCTAAAACTATAGAAATTGTAAGGCATCCTGCAGCTATTGAACATATTCAGAGCATTCATAATCTAATAATCTTTATTTTTCTTCAGTGAAAGTAGATATATTGGTGAAGTCACTATTCAGCTATCTCCTTTTAATCTTAATTGCATGTTTGTCCACTAATGGCTTCAAAGGTATTTTTATTGGCAAGATATTTAACCATTCCTGTTTCATGTTTGGTAGTCTTTCTTCCACTGTGAATGTAGATTCTTCTGTATTTCTCTGTATGTTATCTCTGAGAAGGCTGTGACGTGCACAACACTGCTTTGGTTGTGCTATAACAGTTTTGGGCACTTTTGGCCTATGTAAGATCAGAAGTCACATTTCTAATTCCTAGTCTTTTCCAAAGCATTTTTTTCTGAAGGTTTTTGGGATGTCTCCTTAAAATTGTGCTCTGCTGTAGATCAAAGAAGCCATTATTAAATTTCTGTTTCCCATATATGTTCTTTTAAGCTGTAGATCAAATCATTCCTAATCTTCTGTAAAAGAATTGAGATCTTGGAGTATTTAGCTATGAACAGCTCTTCTGATCTGCTAAGCATGCTCAAGGCTCTTCTGTGAACTGAGTACAGTTTATCAATATTACTCTTGAAATGTAGACAGCAGACTGGGACCGTATGTTCTAGCAGTGTTTCGGCTATTGCCAAATATACAAGGTAATCTTACTACAATTTTCCTTGAAATTGCATTTTCCTTGAAAATTCCTGCAGATGCCATGGTGATGGGATCTTTCAGCTGATTCAGTCTCCTCTCTACCCAGTGGTTCCAGGCACTGTAGTACACAGTGTGATGTAAGATTCTGATGATTCTTTGTTCATAAAATTTATATTTTTACTTGGGCTTTAATTAATCTCTTCAGTTGCTTTTGCCCAATTTATTCAATTGTCCCAGTGGATTTATATTGTTTAGTTATCTATATGTTTGCTACCTATTACTTCCTTCAAAATATGAGTAATCAAAAGCCTTTACTGGTGATGATTTATGTTACTTTGCAGGTCAGGGACAGATGTTTGTAAAAAATGTGGGGCCACAAAACTTGCAAATTTCATGTCTCAGGTTTAGCATAAATATCTTGTCTGGGGCAATTTCTCTGAGTGGTAATATTTCTTTCCTCTCCTCTTCATCCTTTATTTCTATTGCAGGAAAGCTCAGAATAAAACCCTCAAAGGTAATGAGCATTTATTTTAAGTTAAGGCTACATCAGGCAGTTTGACATTTTATACCTATTTTACTTTTCCTCAACCAAATGAGCACTGGTAATGCATATATTTTGTGTACTGGAACAGGTCATGTCCCTTTCTGTCACAGTCCACCTTGTTTTGTGATTGTGCACCCTTGGATGCATAATGGAGATATGGCCACTTGTGCATAAAGAAACATAGCTTAAATGAACTGTAAAGCTCTGTGCTTTATTGGACAGCAATTTTGAACTTTTTTCCCCTGAGTGAATTATTCAAAAGATCTTCGTAAATGGGGCATAACTTCAAATTGGGTCCATAGACTGTAGATCAGGTAATTGATTCTCCTCCTTAACTTCATTTGTTACACGAACACATTATAGCTTTTCCTTTTTTGATGAAGGTTTTTTTTTTGTATTCGTATTATTACACAAATAATCTAAACCAAGATCTAATATCTTAATCTGTTGTTACTTTACATTTCTTCAGCTCCTTTAAATTACCCTTCATGCTGTCTTGCAAGGTCATTTCTTGCTAAATCAGAACACAATTTCAAGTGAAGATGTCTGCTTGAATTTGGAAAGAGACTAAAATTGATATTGATATGAGACACATTGAAAATGATACTAAGAAAGTGATTAAAACCCACTAAAGAAAATCAGAAAAAGTTAAAGAGGAAATTCTGGAAGATTATGGTTTGTTGGTTTGGGTTTGGTTTTTTTATTTCTTTTCCCTAAGAGCATTTGAGTTTCTTCTTAAAGTGGTTCAACATTTTAGGATTCAACTGTTCATTTTGGGTAGATTTCTGAAACCATGCAGGCTAAGTAAAAAAGTTTTCTAGCAATATTTGTGTGAAAAGGAAGTCCTTGCAATGTGAAATGTCAATGCTGAGCTTCTGCTGTGTTGATAACACATGAACCTTTTTGTATACATTGCATGGAGTGAAAGTCTGGTTTTTTTATAACATATATCCGTCAGATTTGCACAGCTGCTAGTTCGGCACTTGCAGGTGCTGACTATAGGAACTGGGGCTTCCTGATAGGCTGTGTTATTCATCATTCTTCCAATAAGTTTCTGATGTGAAAATTGTAAAGAGTTGAATTTCTCTTGAGATAATAATTTACAATTAAATGGAGACTGGTTGATCCGGCTTGACATGATGTTGTCAACATGTAATCAAAGAGGGGACAGTACATTTGCATTTGCTGTCTTTGTAGAGTGGGATTATGCTAACAGCGTGGAGCTGCCTCACTCCCCTCGGAGCGCAAAAGAACTCCAGTTGCAATTCCAAAATGTTTCCTGAAGAGGTGAAGATTACACCTGCTCCATGTTCTCTCCAAACGGCTTCTGTGCTAGAATAGCCTCTGGCTTTGCCTAGTGCTTGAGCTGCAGTTCCACACTTACCTCCCATGGATATACTATGGGATTAATGAACTACTAGATCTCTATGACTGCTTAAATTCTCATAATTAAACCATTTTTCCATTGCTCGGGTTGATTAAAAGGACAGGACACAGAATTTAGTCTTTCATGAGCATAACTGATATAATTTGTCAGCTTGCATTATTAGTGTTCTTTGTTTACAAAATGGAAACACAGAGGAGAAATTCAGTATCAAGTTTTCCCAAAGTCCTATCTCACCTGAGCAACACAAAGTTCGTGACTTCATGGGTTTTTTTGTCTATATAGATGTCAAAACTGACTGCTTACTTGCAAAAATGAGTAATTTCTGCATGATTTATTGATGCCTGTGGATAAGTTGATAGGTGTATAAATGTATATATTTTTCTCACAGGTGTATCTCTTGTTAGAAAGGTGCTAAAGTTCTCCAGGTAATAGGCAATTATGAGCTGAACATGTTAATTAATTGTACTTCTGTCTAAAGTAATTTCTACATCTCTGTGTAGCATCCACAGCAATAATGTGTCAGACTGGAGAAATAACTGCTGTCTTTGTGAACGGGAGTCCTTCCATGAGTGTTAGATTAACCTGGTAAAAAGGACAGAAAGAGCCAAAGTATAAAAGGAAAAATACAGTGGCTAAGGACATATTCTATATTTAGAGAACTTAAAAACCAAACTGGGAACATCAGCCCTCACTGTCACTCTGAGATCCATGCAGAGGAGGTTCCTTCATAGGAAGGCCTCCTTTAAGTGCAGTTGCAGAGCTGTTTTGGGTGTGCGTATTGTGGAGGGTTGCAAATAAGTTTAATACCTGAGCATGGAAATAATGCTGAGCTGAGAGGCTGTGAAATGTGTGATGAAAAAAACATTTGGTTTTAATTCTGTTCTCCATCATCAGTGGAAAAAATAAATTCTTTCCCTTCCTGAAGGAAAACATCTCTCTTTCCATGGGAAGTGTCAGACCAGGAATGTGTGCTTTCAAAAGCACCAGGACTTGAACTGTACCCAGCAATCAGGGAGGGAAGAAAGGAAACTGGTAATCCAGAGGAGAGACCTCATCCTTTCCTTGAAGAGAATCTTATTTTTTCTGTCCAAAGGGACAGGAACAGGATAGTGAGAAAATGGGGTTGAACTTCTCTGTCCTGTATGGAAAAAAATATGCTGAAACATGAGCTTTTCCCTCTTACCCATAGTTCTCCTTTTCAAATATTTTTTTCTGAATAGGGGATGAATTTGTCCTTCACTTGTGTGTTCCCTTCTGAAAAGGGAGAGAGGACTCTGAGATTATATTATAGGGCTTTCTATAATTACTTGCTAGAACCTAACACAAAAGGGAAGTGTGAACATGTTTTCAGGAGCTAACAAAGTATAATGAGAAGGAAATGCCTTTTCTTCTGATTATTATTTATATTATCAGCACCAAAGAGCTCTAAGTCATAAACCAGGACGACATGGGGAGGCTATGATTCAAATAGAAGATAAGAGGCAACACATGGATGCAGACAGCTAAAGGAGCACAAGGAAACAATGAGGCAATGTTGGTCAGTATGAGAGAAAATGTCTCAGTGCATTATTAGCTTAAACATTTTCTCATGTTTTTTTGTAGGCATCACAGCAAGAGAGTTTTAATGAGGGATTTGAGGGAAGATAATGAGGTTGTGTGGCAGATGCTTGGAAAAAAATCACAGAGGATCTTGTTTAAAAATATCTGACAAATGGGCAATGGAAACCACCATTATGGTCTAACTGGAGACAGAACTCACTGGCGCTGATAAGTGGGATAAAAATGAAAAGGAATTTGAGGATGAAGGCAAATAGCTTATATCTGATTCTTTAGAAAATCATGAACAGGCGTCAGTCAAAGAGGCACACACTTTTGTTCCATTGGATTCTGTGTGAGGGGATCAGAGTTCACTAGAGGAACAGATGTTGTGATGGTGGAGATTTGAGGTGGATTATGACAGGCTGGACAAGACCTTTGCCTTTGTGGTTGAATATGAATGGGCACTCATTAAAGATGCTACGCAAATACATCAACAAAATTTAGACTGAAGTGTATCACACAGGACATTGACTTGTTTACAAAGGAGCTTATGTGATCTTGGTTTCTAGAGTCATGTGAGACAACTTGTTATAGGTAAAAGGGAAGCACTGGCTGGTGTCTAGAGTAAGCTGTGTCAGTGGTGCAGTCTGTCCCTCTTTTCTAATATGGAAAACAATCTTTTTTCTGAATGAGGGCAATAAAACAAGGTAAAAACTAATACACACACATGCAAATGCATGTACTTGCATACAAAAATACAGTGTGACCAGTCGTAATGACAGAAACTCACTTCTGTCCATTTTTGTTGGACAGATACTTATGCCATCCCGTTAAATTTTTTCAAAAGCTTTAGCTGCTTAATTTGAGTTTTAAATAATCCTCACCATTAAAAGTTCTGTTGCAAGACCAGCTATATAAAAATTCTTGCAAAAAAAGGGTAGGTTCCCTGAAAATCAGGGGTTTAATACAGATGATCAAGGCAATTACTGCATGCCACAGTTCAGACCAGGTAGTTAATGGGAGATTTGGGAAAAACTAGTGCACACAATAGATTTCTTTTTTAGCTCTTTTTAGAAGAAGGCAAATATGTGTTCTTTGTGGGAAACCTAAGCTTATAGAAAGTCAACATGGGAGAAGATATGCTGAGCTGTTTTGTGAAGTGGTTTTAAAGTACTTTGTATAAGAAGTCCATAAAGGTAATAGGAGTAAAAAAACATAATTAATGGACAGAACCTCTAGACATTTGATTAATGATTTGTCTTAACATTCACAAGAGAGTGGGTGACAGATGCTGGAAATGGATGTAAATTTCCTAGGAGAGGAAGAAGAAATACTGAGGGAAATCAAAACTGTATCTGAACAGATGATCAGGATATTTGAACATCTAAAGACTAACAAAGCTCCAGGGGCAGATTAAGTCTGTCCTGGAAATGAGAAACACAAGAACCTGAGTAGGTATAGGCAAAATCATATAATAGAGGGAGGATGTTGGTGGACTTAAAAGTGGTGACTAGAAACTGGGAGACAGGAAATTACCAATATTTAAGCACCATTTCTGCTCTTGGGGCTAGTGACAGCTCAGCATTCACTTTCGGAAAGATATTATTTGGCTACAGTCACAACTCACTCAGGAAAGGAAGACATTGAATTATTGTAAGTAGTAGTCTACATCAATTAGATTAAAAGTTAACTAGGGAGAGGGAGACCAGGATGTAAGTGCTGATGATTTTAAGAAGCTTTATCTATAGCACAGTCTAAAAGACAGGATATCTAAAAGCTTTTCTAGACAGCCAACATCTCTTTGCACGTATACGCCCCTGCGACTTCCCTTTCAGAGCTGGTCATCCCTTGCAATGTGTTCTGAGGGTTCAGTGGCACCAAGAAGGTACCACAGTACAATTGGTGCCAGTTTGGGTTAAATGTTACTGTCAACTGCAGGAACCACTAAAAAGTTCAGGTTATTTGGACAAGGGAAGATGATTAGCTTCAGGAAATGAAAGAGTCCTGGAGTTAGCAGCTAATGGCAAACACAAATGAAGGCAAATGACTTCAACCATTTTGTGAGGATCAGCATAATGATAATTTTCATTTACTAGAGGAACACAAAGAAGGAGAAGCATAGGTGAGTAAAATGATGAGAAGTAATGATTTGCAGCTGTGAAGAATTTGGCATTATAATACATGTAAGCAAAATAATTCACACTTGCTCAGGAAGACGGTTCAGTGAACTGGTTTGTACATACCAGGGAGGAAAATGTAAGAGAATTGTAGGAGAAACAAGGGAAAAAATATAAAAATTACTAATACCCCATAGTCACATGAAAATTTATATTGATCAAGAGGATGACCTAGATGAAATCTATGCAATGTGTAATAGCAGCAAACAAAACAAGCAACATCAAGGATACATGAATACAGGTATTGAATATAAATTATTTTAGCGTGCTATAAAAAATAATGAAATTTGTGATGCAATAATCTCCACTGTCTTTGTCATTTTAAATCTTCTATTAATATCTTGATACATAGAGAATGTCCATATAAAAATACATGGGCTTATTATTCTGCAAAGGAAAACATATGGATCTTTGTTTATTGTAGCCACAGCACTTATTTGTAAAAGGAAAATAAAAATACGTGTTTTCCACCACTCAGGTCAGGTTTTTACCAATCAGTCAAAAAACTTGGTGATGAAAAAAATGCCATTAGTTGCATACTTAATTTGTCATCGACCTGCTCTATTTAAATCTAAACCTGGTTTTTATAATCTAGCAACTGTGGTATGGCCGTGAGTACATCTCATGAGGTTTTTTTTTATCTAGTGGAGGTGTCAAGATTATATTTTTTGTCTCTGTTTTTCTAGTGCAAAACCTCACTACAAGTCCCACAGTTCTTAACAATGCTGATTAATGACTTAAGGCCAAAGTCTATCAAAGTTAATGGAAAGACTTCATTGTCTTTTTGATCGATCCATCTGTCCTCTGGAATTTTGGACTTCTGGCTTTTGCATTAAGTAAGGAATTATTTCCATTGTTTCTTCTTTACAGAACAAGGGAGATTTCTTTTTAATCAGACTTCACCAGTGAAGAATTTGTTGCTCAGAAGACACAAACCCAGTTTTCAGAGTCAAAGAAGATTTTGAGGATTCTGGGGGAGGAGAAAAGTCCTTGCTAGTTGCCTCAGAGAATTTGTGTGAGAGCAAGCTGAAAGATCTTGCTTCATTTTCTGTTTCATGGTTCTGGAATTTGAAGGACTAAACTGGCTATAGGCTTTCCCAGGGAGGACTGATTATATACCACAAAACCTGAAAGCTACAGAATCAGTGCGAACCATTGGAGAGATTACTTCATATTGTTTCTTGATGATGTGATGAATAACAGGCTGGAAATGCTGTGGTGGGTTTGTGGTGAGAGTTCAAAATGTCTCCTCATTCATGAAGAAGCACATTCTTCCCAGAGAAAAAAGCTGGTAAAAGTCTGCTACCTTGCCATCTCTTAATGTTACTGATGTAAACACTTCTGCTTCTGCTACTAAATAGTTGCAGTAGCTTCCTAGACTAAGCAGATACTTTTTGCCATCCCATTGTCATTGCAAACATCAACTGATCACTGATGCCAGATCTGCACCCTTTAAAGCTTCCAAGTCAGACCTGCTTAGTTTGCTGACAAAAAGAAATTTCCCCGTTCAGTACTGTGGAGTCAATAAAAATGTAGCTGTGGCAGAGCAAGGTGCATTCTCTTCTCCCTGATGTACCATAATCATCAAATTGTAAGCTAAGATACAGTTCTAGCAATAACGTTGCACATAATAGTTGATGTATGAAGCAGAAAGAACATAGTTAATTTGCAGATGTGAATTTGAGCTTTCATGTCCATCAGACAGGAAAATCTGGTTTTTATTGAAGACTGAGAACATTTTAAATGGAAGCCACTGATGGAAATACATATGGAATGCGAAAAAGTGCTTGTATGGTCAATTTTCTATCCAGGTGAACCTTCTTGTTTCTTCCTGTCAGCTTTACTGGGACTTTGCATTAATTTCCTCACTGCTCTTCCTTGTACATTCCTCTGACTAAATTTTCTCATGTTTTCTTGTTTTTACAGACATTCTATTTCTTGCTGCGCAAGAAATAGCACCTCTTTAATAACTTAATATAGGGGTTACCATCCAAAAGACAAGACAAAAGCATGTAACACTTTCATTGTGGTATTGCATTTCTAATTCTTTCTTTAGTCTGTGTTACTCTATGGGTCTCTCCTCATAAAAATATCTATTCAGGGCAACATTTAAACACTAAATTTAGTCTTTGATTTTAAGATATCTTCAGGAACTGTATCTTAACCTGCATCCCTGCTGGCCAGCTAGTGTTGTTTTAGGATGTAGGAAGCTTATTGCAGTGGAAGTTTAGGTGTGATCTTGGATATTCTGTAATAAAAATCTCTTGCTTTTTCCCTGTGGTGACTTTTTGGTTTTGTTTATGCACAAATGACCTTGACCTACCTTGAATTTGCTACATGCTAAGGACTGGTGCGTGGGCTGTTACTACAGATCAGCTGACATACAGTATCTTTATGACTACTTGTTTAAGTGTCAGTGTGATCACAGTAGATACACAGCTCGAGTACACTTCGCATATGGCCACATTTCATTGCAACTTAGATATTTGTACCAAGACATGCCTTAGTATCTTCAGCTGGTACTTTGCTCTTAGCAGATGGCAGGACTGAGCCCTGGCTAACTGGCTTTCCTACGCTGATACCACCTTCCTTCACATTTTTCAGAAAAGGTTATTCTTGGACATTAAAGAGGATATTTTTAAATGTTGACCAGCAGCAGTAGGCTTCAGAATGGAGTAGGCTGAGCATTTCTTGACAAAGCTCTTCTTTATCAAGACTGAGGGTATTCACAGAAATTGGCTTGGTGAGTTTGAGTTTAAAATTTTCTTAAACACATCTGTGGGGTTCAGGAGCTCCTTTATTGCAAACAACAGAAAGAGGAAGACTTTTAGGTGCAGGGGCAGGTGATGGTAGTGCCAATTCCATTTACAGAGTTGGTTATTTTTTGTTCTTCCAGTACAAATCTGCTTAAATATTGGCCATAAACCTTGGCTGCATTTTAATATTGGCTGTGTACTTGTGATCTTTCTCTACTGATGCTTAAAAAGGGCATTGACTCTTCCTTTTATTTGATTTCTGTCTGCAGTTATAAAATTAATCTCCCAGCCTCATGCTGCAATGAGCTGTGTCAGTGGAAGAGAGATAAGTTTCATTTTTTTTGCCTTAAAACTTCTTCCAAAGTTACAAAGAGTTTAGCACATTTACTTTCTCTTTTCAAATTTAACAAAGCCCTTGTCGTTTTTCTGCATTTCTATTTTATCCATGTCATTTTAGTTCTTTTGTTTTATACTTCATATTTTTTTCCACACTCTTTTTTTCTTCTCCTCAAGCCTAGTTTATAGTCTCTGACAGGATTCTTTCTATGCTATCTGCCAAAACATCTGTTCCTTTTCTGAATAAAAAGCTTGCTTCTCCAGAAAGTGTCACACGGGTCCACACCAACTATAAACCTTCATTTCTCTCTGCAACTTTGCCAATGATGGACCAGCACTGGGAAGCTTTGTGTTCTTGTCTGTCTTGTCTCAGTTTTCATTCTGCCTAATTCAGGTAGTTTATTAGGGAAATAAGAAAAAGCATCATTTGGATTTCAATGTACACATTTCCTTTCAAAATATGGTATTAGTTATTTGTACTTTATATTTTTAATCTTGCATTTATTTCCTGAATTTCTGATCAAAGCAGTATTTATTAGCTTAAAACTGATTCCACTTAAACAGAATCCATTGCCTGTTCTTTTCTGCTAGGACCACATTTGCATTAACACCCTCACCAAAAATGCAACATAATTGTCCTTGATGCTTCTTGGACTGATTTTTGGTGATGCTACAATTTTGCAGTCAAAGTGGGATTCAGTGCAATTTGGGGTTCCCTTCAGGATGTTTTGTAACTTTCAGTACTTTAGTTTTGCTATTTATAATTTTTAATTATTATAATAATTCTTATGTAGTAGACAGACGATTCTATTGTAAAGTTCTTTGACATCTTTAAGGAAAAGTGCTGTATTTGAACATTTTTATATTGTGTTCCTACAGCATAAGAAAATGCACGTCAATAAATATTTTTCATGTTACCTTTTATAAATGGGCAATACTAGCAATGAGTTATTTAAATATTTCCCCCAAATATGGGAAGAAATATTTATTGTTATCTATGTTGCAAAGTAAAGGAAAAAAGTGATTTTCACATATATTTGTCTGTGGCATAACTTGCTGTTGATATATTGCTGAGATCAGTCTTCTGACTACATTAATAACTAAGAAGAGGGTTTGCTGGTGAATGGTTTTAAGTTCCTGCAAACATCTGAGCCTTAGTGTGGTAAATAATATGACAGAACAATGGATAGAAACTTCCCCCTGGAGTAACAGTAGCTGTTTCACTATTTCAGTCCCCTGAAGTTTTAATTAATTTTCACAGAAATGAATGAGGAAATTTTGATCTTTTTTTTTTAATCTGCCAGAAGTTTCTTCATCTTCTTCCCAGGAAAACTGTGTATTTCCATTGTAAGGTTTGCAGCAGTTACTTGGGGGTTTCCAGTGTCAATCTGGTATGGGGATGGGGAAACATGCATTCTGCTCCATTGTTCCCTTGCTCTGCTAGCCACAAAGAGAGTTTCTCCAGGTGGCAGAGATTTGATAAATGCTGGGAAGCAGTGTAAAAAGAATTGCTAAGGACATTTAATTCAACCCCTCTCCATGGCTCGATCCCCCCTAGAACAGGTGGCCTGGCATGCTGGCCACAAGTTCCTGTTGACTGAGTCCATCCAATACCTCAGTCCCCTCGTGCAGGGTATTTGTTTGTGGAAGCTGGCAAGCTGCCTTCCTGGAGAAGCTGCAGCAACAGGAGGAGGGCTGGGAACAGTTCAAAAGCCCTGAGTCTTTTCATGGCTCTTGTTGTGTTTTGCTGGTTCTTTGAAGTGCTTAAGAGACATTGGTGTGTGATTTGTTATACGAAAGTTTGAAAATTCCTAGTCAAGGAATTTCCAACACAACACAAAACACAATGTCTTGGTCAGCTTTCGGTTGGGACTCTTGTGTGAGATCTTAGGGCAAGACTTGTGAGAGAGGTTTTTTTCGTTTCTTGGCTTAAATTGCCCAAAACATTAGGTTAAAAATTTTTGTTACCTATGTAAACCTGCCCAGTATAACCAAGACAGCAGGAAAGGGAAAATGTTCTCAGTCTTGATAAGCATTAATTACCCATTTCAGTAAGCTGATATTGACTGGGCTATTCATGACCACGTGGAGCAGATTAAAACATCAGTCATGCCAGTGTAGTTCTGGAGTAACTCCACCAAAGTGCAGTCAACTCGTACTGTAAATTGTTTTTATTTGTACATTAGAAAACCCGTGCTCTCTTTTTGTCCCTTGAGGTGCAACATGAGCAGCTGGTAGCCCATCAAACTGGGAAGTACCTTTCAATGTGTCCCTCTGTGTGAACTACCTAGTGCCTGCCAAAGTCATTGTGCAACTGGATTCATGAAGCACTGGTCTGAACTCAGTTCATACGGGAAAGGTCTCCTCCAGTGAACACATACAAATACTGTGATTTGTAGGGGTTTTTTTGGGAAGATTTACATTTTTCAGTGGATAAAAATGAAGGAAATGAGGGCTCTGCCAATACTGTACAACAAATACAGTGCAGACCTCTGAGCTAGAACTGTACAAGCTATGTCCTGAACCAGAAAACACAGAGCTGCATCAGCTCAGCACAGTGCTCACGTTAATAAGCTCTGCTAATATGTGGGTCTAATTAGCTTCTGTGCAGCATCAGGTCCACACAGTTTGAATGCTTTGAGGGACCTTGCTAGTATTTGTCTTAGATATTAATCAGTACACTCTCAGGGCTGTAGGCTCTGCATTCCAGTTTGCAATGACGATGTGCTCTAAATATTACAGAAAAGCAAATGTAACCCGTATAAAGAAGTCTCCAACAGGCAGGTTTAAAGCAGAAATGTGATTCTAGGCTTAGTTACAAATATGATCTTAAATCTTGTAAAAAACCAATATATATGACATACACATGTAAGAAGCATGTGACAAACTGCAACAGTACCAGGTCCTGGCATTTACAGGAAAACTGATATCAGTTTAATGTTATTTTAATCTGGCAGACAACTTGCAGGTAGAACCCCATGTTCTTCCACTTTTAGGCTTTGCAATAAGACCTGTGTGCATGGTAGACGATATATTACCTCTATGTTTTTTCTTTCTCAGTTAGTAAATGTGAGTCTGAAATATAATTGAATGTAAATTTGAAAATAACCAAGGAAAAAAGATTAGATCTGGAGATAAGGAACGTAGAATAAGCTAATCATATTCAGAAAAAAACCTCAAAGAAAATGCTCTTCATGCTGTAACTTGAAATTTGAGGAGAGGAAAACCTTTTGTTCATCTCTTTGCTGTATGATCCTTTTTTACAATGAAATTCAACACAAAGTGAATCTCAGCTGGTTTGGAATTATATTACCATCTGGGGGAAGATTTTGAAACAAGCCAAAACTAACAGATTTTCACCCAGCCCCTTAAGAATTCTAATTGCCAGGCGCTGGCCATTTCTTAGGAGCAAACTGACAGTGCAGTAGCGTGAGTCTGCAAGATCTTCTTGGCTGCAAGACCTTCTTGGCTGGAGATACATTTTGATTCATATAGAATCACCTAGAGCTTGGCAGATATCTTTAATGTTTCTAGTTAGATGGTTTCATCTATACTTCATCTTGAAACTACGGCCAAAGCTGTGATTAACATTGTCAAGTCTGAGCATATTCTTGATGATGTTGCTGGTTAAAACTGATGTTGAACAGAGGCGGTCAAGCTGCATGTCTCAGGGGCTCTATAGTGTACTTTAGAGTCTCTCAGTAGGGATTAGCAATTAAGTTACTAGTTCAAATCCAGGAAAGGTCAAGAGTGATTAACACTCTTTTGTTCCATTGGTTAGTGGGAAACAGATGTAAAATGAAGTGATGATCAAAATCCAATTCCTAGTAGATATTTTACATCATAAACACCGAAATCCTAATGATCCCTTGCTGGCAATCTGATTAGAATGGGCAATAATTGAACAGGCACAGACATTGCCATGCAGCCCTTACTGCCATTCCCCATAACAAGTAGTACTGTCATTTCTGGATTGAAGGACAAGCTGGAAAATTGCAGTCTCTCTGCCTGAGCTTTTTGTGTTCTGTTTATATGTTTGGAAATCTTTCATCCTGAGTGATAGCAAATCATATTTTGGGCCACAAATATAGCTGAAGATTATTTTAAGTATTCTGAGCACAGAAGAACCTGCAATTTAAAACTGAGGGGTTTTTGATAATTTTAAATATCTGTGGTTGATCCTCAGCTGGATTAATCTGACATGGATCTGCTGAAAAATTAGTTAAGCGGTGGTCAGTTAAGTTGGCAAAGGATCTGATTCTGCTTTGCTCAAAGTACATGGTCTTACCTGAAAATGCATGAATAGTTTTAGAGAAAGTATGTCATAGCTAACTTATGTGCATTACACATACCACCCCTGCCCTTCTTCTGCTTCTTGGGTGCCAAAGAAGTTAGAATTAGGGTTGGGTGAGTGGTTGCGTGTTAGGGGCTTAGAATAAGAAGTTAGGGTTTTGGGTTGGGGGTTAGGCTTTAGGCATTTGGTTAGGGTTACTACCATGATATAGCAAAACTGTAAATTCCAAAGCTTGATGTCTCATACTATCCTGCAACTGGTGAGAGATAGAATGTCCTTCTTGTAAACATGATGTCTTTTAGACAAATCTGCGTATATGCTGTTCTCCATGGAAAAACTGTTCTGAAATGACCAGAAAATCTATTTTATTAATTCATCCAGGATATTATTGGATTCCAATAGATGAAAATGCTTCCATATTTTAGCAAAAATCTGTAAGATGAATGCACAAAAATTTTCAATGGGTGGATAAAATGCTTAAAGGATCTTGTAATAAGTACCAACTGGACTTTTCTTGCTGCTCTACAGTCCCTTGTCTTAGTTATCTATGCAGAAAACTAAGGAAGAAAACACTCTAAAAAGCTAATAGCTTGAATAAAGTGAGTAAGATGTTAATGGTTTCCAGTAAGATTATTAGAATTATATCATTAGACTTTTATTAACTAAATTTAAAATAATGGAAAATATTCTTGTTATTCACTAGGTAGCTTACGGACTACCCAGAGCTGCTGTTGACTGACAGATGAAGGATAAAGGGGGAATTGGGGGATTCACACTTTGGAAGACAGATTTATATGATTACTTTCACTATTTTTTCTTATCAGAGGAACAGGTCAAACATTTCTCACTACTGAAGGCAGGTGTCCCTGCTCCTGGAGAAAACTGGGACCTCTTAATGCTCTATGAGTGGGTTTCAGGCTTCTTGATAACGTGGACTTAGTGAGTTTAGTAACACAACTCACTTCTGAGCTGACTTTGTTTCCTTGAGCCTGCATCCTTTTTAAAACAGCTAGCAGCATTTTGTATCCCAACCAGTTATTGGAATCAACCTTTTTTTGGGACACCCTGTATCTGGCACTGGAAAGAAAAGTCTAGAGATTTGTACTAGCTCTTAGCTCTGCAACCGAGTTAGGACATCACCGATGTTTCTTCTTTTAGCTTGGCCTTTGCCTAAATCCGTTTCAGTGAGAAAGCTCTCTAGGGCAGTGACTATATATGTTTAGTTTCTAGTACACCCTAACCCTGACCACAAGGTGGTCTGTGAGCATTGCAGTAATAGTAATAATATATAACACTAACTGTGGGCTTTGAAAGGACATCCATTCTGCAAATGCATTTCAAAGAAACACAAGCAAAAGTGTCACTTACTCTCTGAAAAATGGATCTGCTAAGCATTTATATTTAAATTAAATGCTTTTATGTGTTCATTGAATGTTATTTAGCAAGTATATTATAGTGAAGGCATGTTACCTATTGCCTTAGAATGAGGATTTTATTGCTTTTTCATAGTTATCTTTTGTATCAGCATTTGGCAGCTAACAAATGAAATTTGCTTGCTAAGGTTAAATTGTTTTGTGCTGCTGCTCAGCCACACAGATATAGAGGATGAGACAATGGAAAAAAAGTGATTTGCTTTTTTGGGCAGACATAAGAATATATTAATATACTGTGATCTTGACCTGTCTTTGAAGAAATGTTTATTCTCTGAAAGACAAAGAACTTAATTCTTGTCTGAATCACTCCATTGAAATTCTGTTCATGCGGGAGATGTATGAATGGAACTGCAGATAGAATTGGCCCAAATAATTCAGTGTGGTCAAGGTGGTGATGCTTGGAACAGTCTGAGGTCAAAGCAGAATGGACTCCAAGTATCAGTCAAAAAAGATGAAGGCTCTCTGGAACTTGGTATGAAAAGTTCTTGTTTCTCTGTCCATTTTCAGTACCACTGCATTTCCTGACTCATGCAGATTTGGGACCAATCATGCCTGATTCACCCCAAACCCTGAATTTGTTATGCTTTATAGATAGTTTAAGAAAACATGCTGTTGAGTAAATCCTAAAGCCTAAAATTATATGGATTCCAGCCTAACTTTTGGACTCGGGTATTTTCTTTAAATTTCAAAAAATTTCTGGAAACCATGCTCTACAGGTATTCCTTTAGTTTAATTCCATTTTTATAGGCCAGTTGAATTTTTTTACATACCTGAGAAGTCCTTGTGATACAAGGTCAGAATAATAAATTTTATGTTTTTATTCTTTATGTAGGAAAAGTAATATAATGCCATCACTACTTTATTAGTCTGCAGTCTTTCTGTTACTGTGCAACTTAAAATACTTCAACCATCAGCATTTGGAGAAAGTTCATGGGTGTAGGGCACTCCATTATAATTTGCCTTTAAAGGCTACATTTCTTCTAGTCACCCTGCCTAGAAATGCAGTTATGGATCAAGACACTGGAGCTAGTTCTGAGGTGAGCTGAAGAGATGGTAAACTGAGAATACACCGTATTTGTACTAGTATAACCAGTGCTCTAGGGCTCCAGTTTTTCTATTTATAAGTTGAGTTAATATTTCTTGCTAGGTGGAAATGTTTGGACCTTTGCTGAAGACTAGAAAAATCTCCAAGGAGTTTATGAAACTGGTGCTCAAGTTTTGGTTAAAAAATGAAAGTCTTTCTGTAATTTGAAGGTGCTCAGCAGAATTCAGCAGGCATAAAATAATCCCAAAGATGTCAATTTACTGGACCTTGAACTATCTTGTATTCAGCTTGCTTCAGTACATCTTAATATGAATTTAAAGCAATGTATTAGAACTACTGTATGTTACAGGAGAGGACTCACGGTCCTCCACAGACAAGCTCACAGCGCTGCTCATTATCCTAGAAATCTGTGCGCTGGAGCAATGTTCATGTATTTCCTTCCTAAGTTTTTCATTTCAGTGTGAAAAACTTAGCAATGAATAACCTCCTTCAACTTATGTGTCAATGCCCAAAGGACTCTTAACTCATCTCAATTTAAATTAATGACCTCAGTGATAGTACTAGCAATTGGACCATGGCTCTCATGAGCCAGATATTTGCATATGGAATTTGATTAATCCTGCTGGCTATTAATTTTCACTTTTAATTAGGTGTGATACTATTGCAGGAAGAAAACACAAGACTACTATCGGGCACAGACAATGTTGATTTTCTAGTGGGTATTCTATTCTGTTTTGTTTTGCTGTGCTAGGTTCCCTCACAATGTCTGTTTGGAACAACTTAGAAGGGTACTAAAAACTGGTCTGTGCAAGTTCAGGGTTAATCACTGCAAACAAGTACCATACTGAATAAATACTACTAGCTTACAAGAGGTAGAGAAATTGGTGTATGGTATCCCTTTCTAGCACTCTGTAACTGTATTCCTCTTAATGGCATAATAGGTCTCTTGTCATACCTGTGTCCAGAGTCACAGAAAGACCAGCTAGGTAAGCAAATGGTGGTAGTACTTTTTCTGAGGCTACTTGGTCTCCCTGCATCCTGAGCAAATGTGCACTGATGGTAGAGTCCTGCTCGGATTTGGATCAAGAATAAATTTTTCCTGGATCTTGTAAATATGTAACATGTGGTGCTTCCTAGTTTCCAATAGGACAATCTGTATTTCTTTGACATCTCTGCACTTTTGGGAGCATTGCAACGTGTTTGCATATGTTGTAGCCAGGAAACCAATGTGCAGCACTTGGCTTGCCCAGCAGAGCCAGTGCCCACGTGCTGCTTACTGCTGAGCAGACCCCTGTAAGAATTAGCAGACCTTGACAAAACCACCAAGAAAATATCAATAAAAACTAATTGAGTACTCTTGCAATAGAGTAACTGTTTAATCTTCTCCTTCCTTACCAGAACATTAAAGAAACACACCTCTTTCCTCAGAGATAGATTTTAATAGATTTTGATATCCATTGACCAAATGAATGAATGATCAATACCTATTAAAGAAACACAGTTAGAAAGGGAATATATTGCTGCTTCTTGTTGAAATTCAGAAAGAAATTCTTATTGTCTTTGTGATCACAGCAGACTTCTGAGAAGTCAGTATGCATATCTTCAAGGGCATAAGGTGAAGACGAAGGCATAAAAATTAGCAGGGACATGCCAAAATCCTATTGAACTGTGGAATGTCTTCCTCTGTGTTTTAAAAATGTCTTTTCTGAAGTATTCATCTGTTTGTAATAAATGGATAACTCATAGTGAACAACAGGCAATTTTAATGAAAGGAATATGTACTTTTGCAATAGAATTTCCTATACTTGTGCAAGTCCTTTTTTGTATTGCATGAGCATCTCATAGAGATATACACTTTCTTTGTGTGGAAATCATCAAATCTTTGGTTGGAAAAGACCTTTAAGATCATCGAGTCCGACCGTACCTGCCCACTACTAAACCATATCCCCAGTTACCTTTTCTACCTGTCTTTTAAATACCTCAACTACTTCCCTGGGCAGCCTGTTCCAGTGCCTGATAACCCTTTCAGTGAAGAAATTTTTCCTAATGTCCAATCTAAACGTCCCCTGGTGCAACTTGAGGCCATTTCCTCTTGTCCTATTGCTTGATACTTGGGAGAAGACCAACACCCACCTTGCTAAAACCTCCTTTCAGGTGGGTGATAAGGTCTCCCCTCAGCCTCCTCTTCTCTAAGCTAGAGAGTAAATGTGCACTCTGTCAACACTGGGAGGATTTAAGTCTCCTCAGAAGACATCTTCATTCAAATTCAGGTCTAGAATGCACCCATGAATATCTATGTGGAAAATGACTCAGCTGTATCAACATTCTAATGCCTTTCTTTGCAAAAATACGGTATAAGACACGGTAGCAACAAAATATTTGGGTAAAATGTCGGAGTATTTTAATTTTATTAGGCTTTTACATTAACAGTGGATGATTCCAAACTGTATCTAGAAAATTATTAATATTAATAGAGCATGTTAATAGTGCACAGTGGCTTTGTCTGTTATATAGCCCTGGGAAATCCTCTGTTTAACCAGTGTGAAACACATTATAGTCTTTTTCACCTTCTTCAGAAGTTATGTCTAGCCATATGAAAATGGCCATTTTCTTCAGTGTGTTATATGTAAAGAAAACTACAGCACAAATTTTGATTAAAATGTTGCTCTGTGGCCTTTCATATAAAATCTAATTTTACTTAATATTACTTTCTACATGTATGCAGAAAATGGCAAGCCAATATTAATAAAAGAAGGCTTATAGGAATCTTGAATGAGAACAATAGATCCTTGACAAAATTTATTTACCTAGCTAGACTTTCATTTCAAAGTTAGCAGCACTCTGTGATACTGGCATAATACAGGGGTCTTAAAACTCTGTTACACATTTTTAACCCACGTTAATTTATTCCATGGAAGTTTAATCTCCCGCTGAACAGAGATGGGGGGAATTTTCAAAAGTCATAATCCACTGAAGTAAAAAATCTTTAATGACAACATAGGCAGCAGGCTTCAAGAGTTTAGTTTAAATTCTTTCTAAAAATGTAAAACGTAGGGCAAGAGCTAATAGGATATTTCATACAGTTATATTTCAGTCCTTTCCCAAATCTTTATAAATTCACTTGCATCTCCACCATTAGAAATATTTGGGCTGAATTCCTGCACTTCTAAGGCGAAAAGAAGAAAGCTGTAAAATTGTAATGTGAAGATTTTCACAGCATATTGTAACTCATTTGGTCCTTCAGTTCACAGGCTATTATGCAGGATAGTATAATGTTTTCTAAATTGAAAGAGAAACAATGTTTTACAAACCAAACACCTTCCATTCTGCCTTAACTAGACAAGAAAATGAAAACAAACTACATAATACCACACTGTGTTCATCCTTCAGCTCCTCTGGGTTTTTTACAATTTAATTTAGTGGTGGGTCAGGATTTGGCCCATAAATTGAGCTGAGAGAGTCCATCCATTTCCTGTGTATTCCAGAAACACAGTTTTACACTACCCGTTAACTACCACCTTTGGAGCTGCCTAGTTCTGGAAGTACTTATAACTCAGACAACACTTCTTTTTGTTTGACCTGGAAGCTCCCCTGGTGCCAGACATAAACTTTTACAACTCTGCTTGGTCTGAGCATGCAGGCATCAAGTGTCTGCCTGAACCCCACAGGAAAAATGCTGCTGCTGTGCTAGATTTTGTTGTGGCCCGCTGGACAAGAATTTAGGTGGCATCAAATGAAGCTAGGAGGTGACTTGTTCAAACAAACAGGAGGTGATGGTTCCTCAGAAAGTCTGAAGTTAAGAGGTAGAACTACTGGTTGCAGGGTATTTCAAATGCTGGAAGTTTCAGACACAGGCAAGATCTTGTAAGTAATATTTGTTGAAGGTTATTAAATTCATAGCCACAAATCCACCTTAAGAAGTCCTTGATCTGCAAAGGTTTGAAGATGGGAAAGATTTTCTGGTAGAAGTAGTATATTTTTTCCCTTTTTTTTTGGATTCTTTGACAAAAAACCCAACTTTTAGCCATTGTTGGATACATTTTACAGGACTAGATGAACTTCTGGTTTGACTTGCCAATGTTCTCAAGCTCTTAAATTAAATTGTCTACTGCAATCATGCCCTTTTTCTCTGAAAGCTACCTTTCTGAAGGAAAAACAATGAGATTCCATCTTTGAAAGACAAGAGTAACAGCAATGCCTGTCTTCACCCCTGATTTCCAGGAAAAGTGTGGAACATTTCTTAGGCCTGGCTTTTCATGGCTTCCTACCATGGATCTGTGGTTTTGATTCCTGGTTCAAAGTTCTGAGCTTCCTCCAGGCAATTAGAGGAGCCCAGATGTTTAATTCTGAGTCTGATTCCCACTCCAGAAGTTTGTGAAAGGAAAAAAAGCCATAGGTTCTTACAAAGAGCTGTACTGCCACAGCTGAGAGGGCAGCACTGGCAGAGTGAGGCAGAGAAAAAGGAGAAAGAGAAAAATATCAGTTAGGACATTGCCTCCTGAAGAAATGTCTCCATAATTACAGTCTAAGTCTGATTGATTTCAAGTGCCTATCTGTATATTTAGATGACCAAACACTTGTTAAAAGACTGCTTACTAAATATTTATTTTTAGTTACTACTGATCAAAACAGGCTCAGGAAGACTTCTTAGATTCTAAATACCTATGAAAATCATTTGTATGATTAAATCAAACCCAAAAGGTAACAGAATAGTACAAAGCTACACCATTTCCAAAAGGAAAACTCCATATGGGAAATTTCCTATATCTAAAAGAAAGGAGGATCAATACTAGCAAGTCTGCACACCTTGCTGTATGAATAACATGGCACAAGCTTGAGTGTGCTTGGAGATGTATAGGGAGCAGTGGACTTGAACATGACTAGAGCATTTCAGCAAGTGTTTAGATAGAGCATTGTCCCGCCTCCAGCCTGCAGCCTTTGTGTTTTCTCCATTGTGTTCTCTCCAGGGCAAATTTTAAAACCATAGGTCAGATTTTTCTTGCTTACCCTTAGGCATCTAGATGAAGAGCATTTATTCAGTCCTTGAAGGTTCATCAATAGCTAATGGAGATAGAGGACATAGTTAATTCTGTTTCTCTCTCTCTCTCTTTATTATAGAATAAGCCTAGATGAATAGTTAGATCTAAGATCTGCATTCCAGGTGAGTGAGGTGATCATTGAGTTGATTCCCATCCTAGATCATGGACTGGACTGGCACAGAACATGTTCTGACTCTTTCCTAATATGTGGTGGCAGGTCGTCACTTTCTTTCATCGGTCTGTTACCGTTCACAGGGCTTGTGACAGTGTCGCAGCTTAGCCCACAGTCAACATGAATGCAAGGGAGAGGAGATTCTAACATAAAATTTGACATGGTAATTCTTAAGTATTCTATTTGGAACTAACCACCGAAGGTGTTTTATCACCTGTGCATTTCCTGAAAGTTATTTGAGGCTTGCTCATTTTCAGACTTAGAACAGGCAACTTGCATTGTGTAGAAGAGCGCTGTAGAACTGTAACTTGTGCTAGTTATTTTTCTTTTGCAGAACAGCCCACTGCAATATCTTAATATTTTATGATCAACAACTGTTAAGAATTATAATGTCTCTAAACAAAGCAGTGTCTCTACTGTTGTACTAGTGCCCTCGTCTATCTGTGGTTACAAATTTTCTAATTAGTCTTTGATTCTTAGTCAGATCTCTAACAGATATCAACTGATATAGGCTCTCTAATTTCAAAGATGCTACATTTCATTGAATTTATATCAGCTGTCGTCAGCTGAATTTATATCAGTTTCTGGTCTTACATAATCTCTGTTGTGTGAATGATGAAAAAAGCTCAGGTAGCCACATTTTCTTTCTAACAAGGGCCATCTGGACAAGCACAATAGCTCATGGATTAAAACAAGAAAAATACAGACTTTAAAGGTGATCTGAGCACAGTTGATAGTATTAAGCTGATCTTTATGAATCCTAAGGTAGATCTACACAAAACTTACAGTAACAGTGTATATTAAGTTCTATTTCCTAACTTAAAGGCAGTATATATTTTTACCTTCCCTCTGGTTTCTGTGTGATGAAAAAATCTATTTTTTATGCTTAAGCGAATTATCCCAAGTGATTACTTTACAAAATATCGTTGAAAACTTCAGATGCTTCTTTTTCTATGGCCAGTAATGGAAGGAGGTCACTATACAAATTCTGCAGGGCTCTGTACAAGGACCTCTGCTGTTCAATATATTTGTAAATGACCTGGAAAGGTGGGTGAGAAAGTTTGTTGATGACACAATATTTCAGAGTAGAACAGATAAGAGCCAACAGCGAGGAATGGTAAAAAGATCTTATCAGAATTATTAGGCAGTAAATTAAGGAATTAAATTCTGTGATAATAAATGTAATAATGTGACACGTGGGGAAAAAGTAAATCAGATTGAGATTTTGGGGTTATGGCAGTTCCATGCAAGCATCAGTTCAGTGGTCATTAGTGATCAAAATCAAATAAAGTATTATGAATTAGCAGAGAAAAAAAAAGAGTGAACGAATAATATAAGGCCATTTGCCACCATAAAAGACCATGGTTCTGCCACATCTTGAATATTGTGTGCCATTCTGGGCTCCCCATCTTAAAGATGGAACTGAGAGTAGAACTGAGGAAGCTCAGAGAAGAAAACAAAGGAAATTCAAAGGTATAGAATAGCTTCCGTGCAAGGAATTATTCATGTGACCCAGAAGACTGGTACTTAAGGCAGGAGGAGTGATCAATATTTGTTTACCACTATGAATAGATGTAGCTGAGGCTTGTACTGGTGGTCTAGAAGTAGGCTTCTTTATGTAGCTAGAAATCATCAAATTTTCCGCTCACTGATATTTGTAGAATAAATATGTAAAGTGTAGCAGCAAAGTGTAAGCATGGGAAACATGGATAGAGACTGAATTTTCCATCTGGATAATGAAAGATTCTCCAAAGAAGGTGTCAGGAGACAGGTTCAAAACAAGGAGTAAGAGGGAATAGAGTTGTGGAACTCATTGCTGAAGGATATTATGGAGGTTAAAAGTTTACAAGGGGACAGGGGAGAGAGGACAAATGCACAGAAGAGCAGACTACTGAGAATTACTGAAGTGGAAAACATGTATGGAAACCATATCTAGCAGAGGAAACTAGAAATATTTGACAGCTGGGAAGAAATTAGGGGAATATCATATCCTTGCCATGTTCTTGCTCTTCTCCAGGCATCTTTTATAGCTGCTATTGGAGGCAGGAAAGTTTTCTAAATGAGTCTTTGGCTTGATCCTGCATAGCCACTTTTGTGTTCTCATTTGACACAGTAGATCAGGTTTTATTGTTCCATTTGTCAGATTCGTCCAAGTTTGCATTTTTTGATTGACAAATCCACATGCTTATTCTTTCCATGTCATGTAGCAAAAAGGCTTGTAAGTTAAAACCAGAGAGGTCTATTTAAGTGAAATATTAATGCATGTGGTTTTCCATGTATGTCCCCTCTTTCCAAAGTATTAGGTGTGTTTTTCGTGTTTTGCTCCCCCTGTTATAATAATATCTCCATTAAATTTCATTCGCAGTTTCTTTGTTATGGTCAGATTTCTGTGGAACATTGGCTTTGACTTGTCTGGAAATTATTCACTAATTAAAATATTTCCATGACACCAGTAACTTTGTGCAGTGTGTACACAGGCATAGGAAGAAAATTTGCTCAAAGTAACATGGTAAAGTAGGTCCAGATTTCCCTCCACCTATTGCATCAACAGGATTAATGTGGGGAAAATGGATCCAGCTAAAATTTTCTGAGTGCTGTCCTGCCTTAATAACAGCCCAGCTTATAGTTATGTTCACCAGTACTCTCCTACCCATGCTATATCTGAGATATCTGACCGAGGAAAGAGAATTATGAATCCTTGTATACAGAGCATTTGCAAACACAGTGCTGCCAAATTCTTATAGTGCTATGCCAGCAAAAACAATCTTGGTTTTGATTAGTTATTTACCTGAAGAGAGAGATTTTCCACCTTGAGTATTAGATTGTTTGTTTACATTTTCATTTGCCCTCAAGTAATCATACATTCAGAAGAATAAATACATAATTTCTAAACCAATACTGTAATTATAGGTAATGAACTGTAATAGAGCTAGAATAAAAGGAAAAGAGTGAGAAATCAAGAGGCATTCTGTACCTCTTTGAATGACTATTTTTTTAAATCTCAAATTGATCGGTCTTAAATTAATGCTAATATACCTAAGGTTGATTTTACACTGAGAAGAGGGCCTAAATCACAACTTGAGGCCTTCATGGCTCCCTGTGATCCCTTTCCAACTTTGTTTTCGCTGTTCCAAATGTTCAGGTTTGACCTGTCAAAACATTCAGGGCTCAGTGTCTTGACAGAGAACTCAAAATTTTCTGAGAGTAATAAACTGCCTATCCTTTAGGAAGTCCAAAATGAACTGTACATATTCATTAAAATACATCTAATGATGTTAAGCATTGTCATAAAAAATTCGTCACCCTCAAAAAATAGGGTGCAGAATGAATGGTGCATTCTATTTTAATGGAGTGAAAACTGAATTATGGGTTAATTTCTGTATCTTTTTTAATGATGCTGTGGGATGTTGTGCCCAATGAAACCAGTGTCTTGCTCCTTCCTAGAAGCAGAAGAAGAAATGGAATAACAATTTGTCATTATCCATTGGAAGAGTTACCAGGCAGTCAGCTCCTTGTACCTTTTTGATATCAGTAAACTTGAGTAGGTAGCAGAAATTTGTACTTTCCATTAAAAGTACAAGACCAGAACAAAAAGGTCAGTCTGCTGTGCTTACTGAATGCTTTTCCACTGACATTTGTAGCATTGGATACACATTTCTAAATCTTTTTGCTCCTTACTATTGTTCTATAAGGGCACTACTGACATCATAATCATTCAAACCACTTCTAGCTATGCAGTCATGGAGGAAATCCCCCTCCTCAGCCCTTTTGCAACATTGATATATTGCACTGTAGTGGTGCTGTGGGTTAACACTGGTTGGCAGCTAAGCACCACACAGCTGCTTGCTCACTTCCTCCCTTTCCCCAGTGGGACAGGAGAAGAGGAAAAGAAGAATAAAAGCGAGAAAATTCGGGGGTCAAAATAAAAGAAAGTTTAATAAGTGAGGATAAGTGGAAGAAGAGAGAAGAAAAGATGCAAAGGCAACACTTACCACCTCACATGCTTAGAGCGATGCCCAGCCAGTTCCTGAGCAAAATATGGCTAATCCCCCCTAATGCCCCCTCTTTTCCTTTTAATTGTTAAGAATGATATTATATGCTATGGAATATCTCTTTGGTTAGTTCAGGTCATCTGCTCAATTGTCTCCCAACCTATTATGCACCCCCTCAACTATTCACTTGAGGGACCGAGAGAGAAACAAAGGTGACCTTGATGCTGTGCAACCACTGTTCAGCAAGAGCTAGAACATTAGTGTGTTACCAGGGTTTGGGTCACAAATTTAAACCACAGTGCCATAAGAGCTACTCTGAAGAAAATTAACTCTGTCCCAGCCAGGCCCAGTACAAGTGGGCCAAACTTTTCAATGTTTCATCTAGGAGTGGCACTTGGCTGTGGAAAAGAAGGCAACTCTGGTTATAGTGAACTAATTGATAAGGTAGAGTATGCAAGTTTCTGAATTACATGCAAATATATTCAAGGAAGAGGACAAAAAAAGCCACCATAGAATTTAGGTGGCTCTGTGTTTTAGCTCTCCATTAGCCATTTTAAATCGGGTCTTTCTTCATGCACTGCTAAAATAGGCCTCTGTTTCAGTAAGCTAGTTTTCACGCTGCTAAGTGCAAAATCTCATGGATTTGCATGATCTTTCCTGTGTTATTGCAGCCTTGAAGTTGGAAAGAAGAGAGATGGAAGAAAATTGTGGGTTAGTTCATGTCAAAATAATTGCTGCATTTGCAGAAATTCTATTACACAGAATTGTATTATGGGGTGTGCGAGTCTCTGAGGATACCTATAGCTACTTTCTATAGCGCATAGTATACTAACAGTATATGAAAAAGCCATTGGCTTGAAAATGTTAGTGAAGAATTCTAGAGCTTTTTTATTAACCCTTGTGGGCTGTTTTTGCTAGTGCTTACACAGACACTTGACTAGGGAGGGCAGGTTCAGGCCTTTAATCGTGAATGCAGCCAGTTACCCATGCTGAAAAGCACAGAGGTCTCGGGGCTAACTGCATGACCAGAAGTCTTTCAGGTATTACAAAATCAATGACAGTAACAATCAATTGTATTTGATAGATCAGGTATGTGGTAGTATAGCATGCATGGGATCTGAATCTTCAATTTCCATAGAATATACTGGCTTTCAGAAAACCCACATGTATTGGAACAGTCAGCAACTATTTCAGAAAAATACCTTCTTCCTTTCCTCAGTGTTCATTTTTATATATCTGAAAAAAAGAGACCTTCCCTTCAAAGGTTTTTATTCTGTTACATCTTGTTACATGGAACTTGTAGTGTAATCCTATGAAATGTAAATCATTGGATGCAGAAGGGAAAATAAAGGGAAAACAAACTGTGAGCAAAGAAAAATATAGTGGTAAGGAATCTGTATCCTACCTACAGATTGTAGGTATACTAGCTCTGCTAGCCAACGGCTTAGATTCATAGCAGGTTGACAGATTCATGCTAGACAGGCACATTTTTCCTTTTAACCACATTTCTCTTCTTATTTTGCACTCCTTCCCCATATGCCACAGCAAAATTATATTCTGAGTCTCTTTCTCTCTCCCTGTGACATCTTCATTGCTGCTTCATTAACCACTGCACCATCAGTGCATTTCATTACAGCTTCTCTCCTGGCTCACTGTGTTGATGCTTAGATGCAGCTACAAACTGGCTATCAAAATGTTAGTCTGTGTTGTAATCCTTCCTTCCACTCAAAAGAGGAGGAAGCAATCTCTTTGGCACAATCTGAAATAAACCTCATATTTTATCTATTACCCTTACTGGCCCACCAGTCTGAAATACACTGGGGTGCTACAGTGTGGGATGTGACAGATTTATTTACCTATTCATTTACTGTAAAAGGCTGGGGACATACCTCCTATGTGATCAGTATATTAAGACAATTTAGACTGATTTTATGTATGTGCCTTCAACTGACCTTGAAAAAGTACTGAAGTTAATGAAAGCACGCTTCAGTTCCATGATTGTTAGGAAATGAAAAGGCCATGCTGTGATAGATATCCTCTGTGACATATACCTCCAGTTGTACCAGTAGGGAGGGGCTATGATTTAAATACTAGCTGGTTTCCAATCAGTTTTCTGGGTTGCAAATATACTCAATTCATTTTTAAGTGAAGAGAAAGATACAACTGCAAGTATGATAGGAAATCAGTGGCAGAACACAGAGGAATAAAACAGGCATATTCAGAATCTCCTATCCAGCCATGAAAGGGGAAATACGAAGCTTGATGGCCTCTTCAGAGCAGTCCAAATGTTACAAAAAGTGGAAGTGTGTCTGATGTGAATTTTTAGGGGGTATGGGACTAAGGGTGCTGTTGGTCCCTTCCCATCCACCCACTGCCCCCTGCCAATTCCAGCTCTCTCTGCTACGCTCTGTCAGAGCTTTCTACCAGCGCTGCATGTTAGACAGCTGCGAGGCTGCATCTGTTCTCTGTTTCCACACAATTAAGGCAAAGAGAAAAAATATAAATAAGACAAATTGCTCTGACACTAAATTCTGTGAAAATCTATGCCCGAAGTTTATAAGATTTTGTAAGAACTTGGTGCAAGATTTTGTCTTTTTTAAAAATGTGATTTTTCAGGAGTTTTTTATTACTAGTTTTAAATCGTTGGTCCTGTTTTTCTTGTAAATACATGACTGACTTTCTGTCTTGCACAGATCACTTTTTGGTTTGGGGAGGAAGGTGTGAAAAGAGGATTGAAGTGAGGAAGGAGAACTGCATGTCATACTAAATACAGACAAAGCAAATCAGTAGTTAATCTGCAAGGGACTACAAGAAAAGACTGTGACTCCCCTTGCATTGGTTGACATACAGCACATAGTATGTACAGCTGTCAATGCAAAACTCATTAAAATTTTCAATATGCAATTATTTATATTGTAGTTGTCCCAATCAAGAACACAGACCAATGTGTACTCATAAAATGAGTAGGGAAATTATATTACTATTACTAGATTTATAATGACATGGACTCTGAGCATGGTCAGGCTGGCACCACCAAGATAGCACCCTGACAGTGGGCTCCAGAGGCAGCAAAAAAAAATGAACGTGACTGATGGTGGAACACAGTCACTTTGCAGAGAGAACATTCAAGCAAGAGTACTTCACTCTGAGATGAGAAATGGCCAGTGAAAGCCACATGCACACTGGAGGATGACATGGCTGCGTACCTTAGTTTTTGCAGAACTTCATTGCATACTTACCACTTACAGGCATCATAACAGAAGTAGCTTTCAGGATGACGAATGAAGTGAATGGCTGGGATTACATCTGGAGGCCAGTGTATAAGAGTGGCAAAGGACAATTAAGTAATAACTACTTGGCAAGAAGAGGAAAATAGACTTTTCTGTTTTGTTTTACTGAGTACAGAGATATAATTTAATTTCTAGAAAAAAAAAAAACAACCCCAAACCCTATGATTCTGAAATCTGCCCATTTTTGTCTGAGGTGGGAATGATGCATTTTGTATTGCATGTCTCAATATAACCTTTCTTTCTTCTTCTCTTCTTCTTTTTTTTTTTTTTTTTTTTTCAGGTTACCTGTGCAAATTTAACAAATGGAGGAAAAACAGAACTTCTAAAATCAGGAAGCTCCAAATCCACACTAAAGCACATATGGACAGAAAGTAGCAAAGACTTATCAATCAGCCGACTGCTGTCACAGACTTTTCGTGGAAAGGAAAATGATACAGATTTGGACCTGCGATACGATGCCCCAGAAACTTATTCTGAGCAAGATCTCTGGGACTGGCTGAGGAACTCCACAGACCTGCAAGAGCCTCGGCCCAGAGCAAAGAGACGGCCCATCGTCAAGACTGGGAAATTTAAGAAAATGTTTGGCTGGGGTGATTTTCATTCCAACATCAAGACTGTGAAGCTAAATCTGTTAATAACAGGGAAAATCGTTGACCATGGCAATGGGACGTTTAGTGTTTACTTCAGGCATAACTCCACTGGTCAAGGGAATGTATCTGTGAGCCTAGTGCCCCCTACAAAAATAGTGGAATTTGACTTGGCACAACAGACGGTGATTGATGCCAAAGATTCCAAGTCCTTTAACTGTCGAATCGAGTATGAAAAAGTTGACAAGGCTACCAAGAACACACTCTGCAACTATGACCCTTCAAAAACCTGTTATCAGGAGCAGACGCAGAGCCACGTGTCATGGCTCTGCTCCAAGCCCTTTAAAGTAATCTGTATTTACATTTCCTTTTATAGTACAGATTATAAACTAGTACAGAAGGTGTGTCCTGATTACAACTACCACAGTGACACACCCTACTTCCCATCAGGGTGAAGACCAACACGTGTCTGAGACTGAAGCCTGGGGAATAAAAGAGGTCATATGACAGGGCTGTAACCTCAATGAGGAAGGCCACATCTATTGCCTGGAATGTGTCTACCCGCTGCTGCTGATGTCAAATGGCTGCAAATATGTTAGTGGAAAACAATCTAATGTAATTTTTGCCCAGTCAGCTCCATGTATCAATCTAGTTGTAAATCACTATGGATTTGAAATAAAACCATACACATACACAGAGACACACACTCTTTTCAGCTCACATCTATTGAGATTCCTGTTAAGAGAGCTTTCATTGTCTGATACCTAAGGTTTCAGGATAACCTATCATCAAGCAAAATGGATTAACTAGACAGAGAATGGTTTCTAACGCAGACTGTTATGGAAATCTCTTTGAAAGTCCTTTGAGTACACGCCAATCAATAATCCCCTCTCATGCATTCTACTGCTTGGAGTAGCTGTACTGGTAAATAATACTGTAGGAGTAAATACTTGTTAAAATGGGAAAAATGTGTGTCTAGAGTTCAGTATTCCTTATTATATGGACACAGCAAAGCATCGTGACTTTTTCCAGCATACAGTAGGCACATTCGAGGTGGTGTTAGGTGGCTCTTTTTCTGTGGAGCGAGCCTGTTACTAGTAAAGATGGGCAAACATTTGGAATTTACATGTGGGCAGACATTCTGATTTCTTGTTTCTCTGACTCTTTAAGCTCTTATTCTTTAAACCTGGTTGAGTTTAGGCCAGCTAAGCTACTTAAAAACTCTCCAACTGATCTCTAAGAAGGGAAATGCCTGGCAGAGAACATGTAAGTTATAAGTGGCTGTCTTATCTTTATTACAAAATATTGTAACAAATTCAATATCCTAGTCTTCATTTGTATGAATGGTTTGTATTGT
Organism: Egretta garzetta; assembly: GCF_000687185.1. Taxonomy (NCBI): domain Eukaryota; kingdom Metazoa; phylum Chordata; class Aves; order Pelecaniformes; family Ardeidae; genus Egretta; species Egretta garzetta. Next base: position 6,047,412 of record NW_009258383.1, read on the forward strand.
ACATAATTTAACCGGTGTTATTTGAGCTGCTTATTAATATTAACTTGTAATTGTCTCTCTGCTTGTTATTGGTTAAAAACAATCAAGGAAATGAGGAATCCATTTTATCAATGTAGCTGTAAACTCCATTAAAAGACAGAACTATGTACAAAGCATTTATTCGGCTAAAGTATTGTTGGAAGCTATACATATACAACATTACAGTCTGTCTGTATTTAGATATTTTATTTCCAGAGAAAAAAAAAGAACTGTACATAAAAATAAAAAATCTTAAAGTTGAGTTTCAATATGTACTGTGTAGATAGTAGTTTAAATGGTTCTGACAAGCGAATAACATTCCAAGTCTGACATGGTTTTCAATCTTGTCTCTTTGCATATGTACATATATATACATATATTTATAAATCTCTGTGTGTGCATGTTTGTGTGTGTATATGTACATGTGTGTGCGTGTGTGTGTGTGCAAATACATATAGACATATGTGTAGAATATATAAAAATTTCTTGGACCCTATTCCTAGCAAGCAGATCTCATTACCAAAGGGTCTTGCTAACTTCAGTGGAAGCCCCCACTCACATAAGAAACTCCAGGAGCAGAGCTTTATTTAAAATGATTCATTATTGTTTAGCAGTGGGGAAACATGTAGCCACTCTCTATGTACACAGCCCTGCCTTTGCCTTAATTCTAGTCTCCTCTGAGGCACTGATTTCTCTTTATGGAATGAAGAGATCCCTTTTTATTGTATAAGGGAATTTTCTTCCTGTAAACAAAAAGCTCATAGCTTTTATATATATATATTTTGTGTATAGTGGCATACTTTATCCCCCGCATCCAGATAACCAGCAACTATAATGAGTCCGTGCTTCAAAGAAGGCTGCCCAAAGAAGAACTCAGTATTTCATCCCATATATTTCAGAATTATCATTCCTCGCAATGCTCCCTTCCCCCTTCCACCCTCATCCCCATGCTCTGTGCTCTTATGTCAAAGCTGTGAATGCAGATATGGGTCATCTTCCAAATATGCACAGGATCATGAACAACTTCTCCAAAGTTCCAATAAATATTCCACTAAAGTTTGAAGAAGTGAGAAGTTTGAAACAACTTCCAGTTGTGGACCTCGGTTGCTGAAATGTGCAGAACCTAAACAAGAATGAAACAAAGCAAGTGGATAACATTATTGACAAGTAAATGTCTTCCTATTGATGTATGAGTAGGAGAGGAGATTTACGTCTTATTATTGCTTTGGCTTCTTCGAACAGATACACTTGTGGGAATTTCTTCATTATATATCACATTTCCCAGGACAACCTTGTGACCCTGGACCCTGTGTAGATTTGGAGAAAGAAATTGTCCAAGCCATACAGTCCAGATTCTGATCTCATTCAGGAATATGCTGAGATACAATTACTTTTTTTTATTTGACAGGAATTGTGATTATACTGGTAGTTTTTTCCCATTTGTGCTCTAAGGAAAGTAACTGTTCTGAATATAAACCATAAAGTAATCTGTGCTATGACCAAGAGTAAAATCTTGGCTCTGTTCAAGTCAATGGGAATTTTTCTATTGAGTTCAAAACAAATTTCCATTTAATAGGATGTAGAATTCGAGTGTTAAAGATGATTAACAATCTTAGCAATTTATATTGCAACTGAGTATTACATGTTTTGTGTTCTCATTTATATTTCTGAAAAATGGATGTGAAATACTATTAATAGTACAGTTTCATTATTTACTTTCTTTTTTAAAACTTCCCATAAATATATGAAGTATATACATTCTGTTCATATATATATATTTATCAATTTGTCAAGTAATATGAATACAAAAAGGAAGTATTTATCATGCAAAGGTTCTGATTCTTTTAATTATGGTAGTTGGTACTTCAGCTGCCTCTGTCACAGTCAGTCATATTATTCTTTAGTCTTAAATCTTTGAAGAACTTGCTATTCTTCATAAGCATTCTTGAGTTTGAACTTGGAAGAGTTCTTTTGGTGATCTGGTTCTGAAACAGTGACCTAATATCAAAATATGTGTGTTAGGTGCTAGTTCATTGCATTTCATTCAGGCTTTTTGGGAAATATTTTGTGTTTGCTAAACTTGTTAAAGAATGTTTTTGTTTTGCCATTTGAAAAAGGAATTTAATTAACATGAATGTGTTTATTCAGTTAAACAATGTATGTATGGGTATCTGGGTCTTCCACATGAACAATGCCTTAATGGGGTGCTAGGCCAGGCAAACATTGCCTCACCATAACTCACTAATTCTAGATCTAATAAAGATGTATATCTCTATAGGTATATTTTTAGGATTAAAGAAGGTTGAGTTATTTATTTTTAAGAAATGAAGATACTAGTTTTGTTCACCTTTTTTTTTTTTAACATTTGAAGCATGATTTGTGTCTTATTTTCACTACAAAGAGAAGTCATCGATGAGGAAATTTTAATGAAAACAATTATTCCTGTTACATAAATACAAGGATCATGCACTTGAGTAAAGTTCAATATATTAAACTTGCCTTGGATAAGTCAGTGATAGAACTTATGTGTCATCTTCTGTGCTTTGAGAAAAGGAATCCAGGATATAGGAAACAGGTGGGTTTACATTGCAGAAATCACTGATCAAAGTTCTAAACAGTGATGGAAAGCTGGAAGACTTTCGGTTGTTAGTTTTATCAAAATACTTCAGCATGGGACAGAAAATATACTTTCTTCCTTCCTTATGAATTCACTTGTAAAGTTTTATCCCTTTCTCTCTTTTCCCAAGTTTGCATGGATCACAAGCAAACTAGTAAATTCATCTTTACAAAGCTCTTGTATTTCAATGTTTCCCTTACTTAAAAAGCATGATGTCAGAATGTCAGAAACTGTTGAAATTTACTGTAATTATTTGCAATTGACTAAGACATATTCAGACTCCATTTATAGGAGAGCAGAATGGAAGTCCTGTAGTGTTCTGGTGCATGTTAGCCTAGTAATACTACTCAAGGGGTTTAGTCAGGTGGCAGTTTTACTGTGATTAAATCATTACATCCTCATGCATTCTGAGTCCTATGTGGTAACTTGGAATCCTGTAGGAATATCATAAACTACTCTGAAAATGATGTGTTAGAGAATGTGGAGGAAAACAGGGATTAAAAAATCTCTGCTACTTTTACAGCAAAGCCAACCTAGAGTTTAGGCAACTGATCTGAAGAATTATTCTTCACCAGAAGACACTGAACTGCAATCTTAGTGTTGTATGAGTCCTCCATGTCCTGCTGTGACAGATGTGGTCAAATTGTATCCGGCTGCATCTGGAATCTTATCTCTAGTGATCTGTACTTAACAATGTGTCTAACACTGCCAGAGGCCTCAAATGGCTGCATCAAGGATCTGTTGTGCTGCATAATACAGAGACGTGTATACAAGACATATTCAGAAACAGTTTTGATGCTAAGAACTTACAATTTTCAAAGTATATTGCAGAGTTCTTTTAAATCATGTGTGTACAAATTTGAGGCATATTGTTTATAATTTTTTTTTAAATAAGCACAGTTCTCAAAAAAGTACTATTTTTCAATACTTTTGTATACATCGATGAAATTCAAGCAATCCTGACCCTTTGCTAAACTTCTAATTCCACTGTATGAGTCTGGAATTCATGAGAAGTGAAGATACAGATTCATTTTGCACAGATATTAAAAAATGGAAATCTTGATCATAATTTATACTAAAGTACTTTGGTGAGTTACCCTGTTACTGCTTTAATGTACAAGCATGAATATTATCTCCAAAACCATTTTGACAGTGCAAGCACAAACTATTGCCTAATAAAAAGTATTTTTCTTTTTCTTTTTTTTTTCCCAAAGAATAGGCAATATCTTACTGAAATTATGCTAAAATCCACAGATGAATTAATTTTCTAGATAAATTTGAATAAGGTTAACACTTGTTACTGTTTGTGGAGGGAGAACTCATTAAAATTAAAGTGCCATTTGTAAAGATACAGTAAATTGCAGGACTGTCGGAATATTATGTTTTCTTGGGTAGTACACACCTGATGACAATGTGATCTAATATGCATAGCATGATCCCTCCGGAAGGGTTGATGCATCCTATGGCTAAAAATAAAATCTTTTCATTATTTTCTATATTCCCTGCCAATTAGTTAAAGTACTATCATTACCCAAACTAACAAGGGTATTACTTGTTTTGTACAAGTGTTTATTTCCTCATTGCAATATGACTATACTTTTTTTTTTTTATTCTGTTTGAAGGGCACAGCTGGTGGATCTCTGCCTCAACTTGGACTGAAATCCTGTGCATGGCATACATAGTTTTAAATCCCTTATCTTAGTTTGCCTTTGGGATAAAGAAACAAATGTATTTTTTTGTAGATGCTTTAGACCAGGAGGAAATCAATGACTTGAACTTTAATTCTAAGAGAGCTTTAGTCCTGTTGTCAAAGGTGGAGCGTGTATGAGATTTATTCCTAGTTCAAAGTGTACCTCAGCCATGTAGCAAGTAGAGGTATTGCTATGAGGGAAGGCTTTAGTGGTCTGTGAAATGAACTTCTGCCTGTTGTTAACAGGAAATTAGAGTGACAAAAATTTAGAAAGTTGAAACAGTTCATACATATCAGCGAAGATGTGGAAATTAGCAATTGTAAAAGTAAATCAGATACTTTGTCCAATATTTTAGGGAAAGGCTACTGAGCTCTTGGGAAAAGCCCAGTGTACTTACAGATCTGTTCATGGAAAATAAGTAAAACCAGAGTTGGCAGAGGCATAAATAACATGAGACCTTCAGTTCCTCATCTAGGTCACAGCAAATCTAAAATGAGATGCAAAAGCCTACTTAGAAACAGGTAACCTCAGGAAAAATGAGGTCACTTAATGGACTGTGAATAAAAAGTCATATTAATTTTTTACAGTATCCAATAGCTATAGTTGTGAAATTTATTATGCCATATTTATGAAGCATCTTTGAATTTCTTGGGTGGAAGTAGAGTATTTTGATTAGTTATAGAGCAAGGAGGTCTTGAGAATATAGCTAGAATTTTTTGCAAGGACTTTTCAACAATTGCAAGATACTCCCTCCAGTGGCAAATACTCTGGACTCCATTCTACTGGCTACATCTAGAATCCAGAACTGTTATTGATGGTGGTGAATAAAACAGAAATAATAGAGCTTGACCGGCAGGAATGATGGTGATCTTTCATTCAGGGCAGTTTTATTTGGTTGGGTTTTTTAATTTTTGTTTTTGTTTAAATCTAGAGGTATAGGAAAGGTATTTACCTAGCAATCATTCATTTTAACCCTCCAAGTGTGAAGTTCACTCATGAACTGTATGAAAGGGACTGATACATAGGCATGTGACATTAAGCATGCTAGTCTTTATTTGCTAACGACCTTGTAGGTCATACCAAGTTAAGAATGTAGGCAGTCAGTAGCAGCACAGCTTGCGTGTCAATGAGACTTTAACAAGGAGATTTCCAAATGGATCTTTCATGCCTTAAGAACAACTAATGAAAACTTTCAGCTGATGAGCTTCAATAAGTTAGCTGTAGTCCTTTGGAAAACATGAGTAATAATCTCTATTGGATATTTGATGCAAACTTTGGACTGTGTTTTTCTCAAGAGCTCACCAGTATTTTCCAGTACTAACTCCATCCATATTACGGGATGATAATATCTCCTCTGCATATCAGACTTACTTATTGGCCACCATTTCTTCAGTCAAAACAGTGAGAAACATTTTGTTATGTAATGTCTCGCTTTTACAATGAAGTATTATTTTCTCAAAGTTTTTCTACCATTGTTCAACAAGCGTCAAGCAAGTTTCTACTTTTTTTTCCCTGCAGACTATTCTGTTATTGAATTTAAACCCCTGAAAGAAGGCTTTTCCTCCTACTGAGGTAAAAGCGTCCCTTTCATTTATTCATGGGAATCTTACAAATTTTCTCCATTTAGATCATTTTGCTAATTGCACAAGTATTACCTGAACAGTTGCCTTTCATTAACCACTCCAGAAGAACTGTGTTGGTCTTTTCAGAACAAGTCCTATTTCCTCGGTCTCTATTACAGTTAAATACTACAAATGAATGCAATATTTTAGATGGAATCCCAATGATAAAGGGTCTCATTACTTTTCTCTAAAGAAATTCCTCTATGTTCATGGTTCCAATCAGGTCTTAAGCTGCAAAAAGTTTACTTCTAATGAGCTCTTCTCTATTACTTCTATTAGAAATGGCAAGCCTTAATTATAGTGCTTTCCAGTGCTCTTTCTCACTCACCATTTGAGTTTTGAAGTACCAGTCTTCAGCTATCTCAGCAGCTGCTTTTCTACACCACTATTTTATGCAGCTCTTCCTCTTTAGGTCCATTTTTAATACAATTCTAACCTCACAGATATAAGAATAACCTGTGAACTTCATTAGCAAATTATTTAGACCTACTTCTAGATAGCTGCTGTGATGTCATATGTAAGAAACAATTTATTGTTATTTTCTGACTGTTTTCTGGTGTGTCCTCTTCCCCATTTGATGTGTTTTTTCTTGCTCTGCTTTCTGTTTGAAGTAATTTTGCCTGTTTCAGATCACATGTGAGTAGCGCTCCACACTAATGTGTTTTACACATAGGAGTGGATGAGATATATAATTACATATTTTACTAAAATTGAGCTACTGAGGTGATTGCATTAAATCATTTAGAAATACTAAGTAAAAAGTGGTAGTGGTACTTATAATTAATCCTCAGGTAAAGATTTAAGTATGTCATAAAAAAAATAAGTAGGTACTTTATTCATAGGGCTGGGAACTGATGTAAAGAAAGTTGTTGCCTGTAAGTGTCTGGATATCACTCAAAGGCAAAGTGATTTGCTTGAAGGTAGAACAAATCAATAATAGAATTTCACACCATTGCTAGTAAATACACACTATTTCCATTTAGTTTCCTGCTATTTCTTGTATGTTTCTAGGTAGCAGGCTAATATACAGCTGTAATTGCCAGCCTGTAGGCTTATTCTATTCCTTCCACTTCCTCTCATTCTCCCCCAGATATTATTAACATTATTTTTAAAAAGGCTTTACTTTGTGTTCTCTTTGCGACTCTTATATGCCTTAGAACATCTGGTGGCTAGTTGCCAACAGAAGAAAATTAACTTTCTGTTACCATTATTGCCCCTTTCACATTTTGAATTTGAAAATTTCCAGATCTTTTAGTTTATCCAGTTGGTACACTTTAAACATACTCTCCATCCTTTCCCTAGCAGGTACTGATTTTTCATCACCCAGTTTTAGATCTTTTCCATCTGCTGCCTTTGTGAGAAATGTGATCAAGTCAAAGACTCCTTTTTCTAGGTTATCTGGGTCCTAATATAAGATATGTTGAACCCATTATAATATGCAAGCTGTAAATTCAGTATATAACCTGTTCAATGATGAAAATCATATATGGATAACCAGGAGGCACATAGAACGCCAGTTAAATAATCAAATGCAAATGAATAATAGAACAACACATATGAATATAAACATAATTTTACATCTAATTGTAAACATCATGTTTATTTATTATTCTTTTCAATGATAAATATAATATTATAATCTTTTTTTTACATATAGAGAAGATGAGGAAGGCAAGTTAGAGGAGATGCTGAAAAGTGGGTGGCAAATGATCAGACATAAAATTTGAGTCCCGGTAACTTTCTCTCAGGCTTCAGTAAACAGATGTTGCTGCCCTGCAGCTAATTGCAAAGAATATATCTGAGCCAGGTACAGGCCACTGGAAGGTCTACATTGCTATAGATTTACAGAGATAAACAAAAGGGAGTTGCAAAGCTGCCTAATTATGAGCTCCTGCCCAGAAAAAGGTTCAAGAATGCTTAGACCACACTTAAAGATGTTTGCCTAAACTATGAATTGTTTTTAGGATTCTCAGTGTGCTTGATTCCCTGTTCACCCAAGGTAATCTGGCCCAAACCTCAGCCAGTACTTCTCAAGCCATATATTCTTGTGCCCTTTCCCCAAGAGAAGCTACTGTTTAAGTTTCTCTCTTCCTCTTTCTCTCACTCTCACTCCTAGAATTGGCATGTCTTACTCCCATTGCTGAGCCGCTCTTGTACTCCTCAGATGGTATACCTCAGTGTTTCCAAAATGCTAGTATTGAAAATCACCATTGCAAATGAAGCAATTCTTTCCTTCCAAATCCCCTTGGGCTGAAAGAACAGACAGGGGTTCTTTTATAGCATTCTTTTACATCTCTGAAGGCTGTTGCCAGACTCAGCCATCAGCCTTAGTTTTTCTAGGCTGAGCAGTCTTGGTTCTTATAGCATGTTTGACTGTATTTCTGTGATTGCTCTAAAACTTGCCTACCCTTTCAAGTGTGGAACCCCAAAGAAAACAGACCATTCTGGCTGATGTCTTACTAACAGTGAGCAAAGCAGAATATGAATAATTCTTTCCTGTTTCTTTCTAAATACTAGTAACAGCGTTGCATGTAATACCAATACCATAGTTATTTTTAATCGTTTATCACTGACTATTCTGGGTATGCTGACTACAACTTGCTTATGCAGTAATGCTGCCTAACCTGTAATTCCACATTTTCTATTTGTGCATTTGATTTTTTTCTGCCTAAGGGAACATTTACACTGGTAAATTGCAGTAAGACGGTACAAATTTACAGCACACCAGCTTCTCTATGCCAGCTTCCCCTGTGGATACTTGTAGCCTGCACTAATGCCGGCTCTGTGCAACATGTGGAGTAGACAACATCACCCCAAGCCATATTTACTGCTTAGCAAGAGAGTCTGCATGAAAAGTTAGTATGCAGCAGCGAGTATACTGTAAATTCATGTCTTCGTTTGCTGTACTAACCTGCTTGTGTAAACAAGCCCCAAGTGTAGTACTCTGCGCTTGTCTCTATTGAATTTCCTGTTGTTGATTTCAGACTATTCCCCTCGTTTATCAAGATGATTTTGGTATTCAATAACGTATCCCTCTCCTCTCCTTTTCCCTTTCAAAGTTACAACATCAGCTTTTCATAGTCTTTTAAGATATTGTAAATTATTGCAAGATGGCACAGGTGGGGTATTAAGATTGCCAGAATAACCACGAGGGCATTTTTACAGTTACAGTTTTTAGAGTACAATCACACAAGTTTGAAGAAATTATTATTTGGTGACTAAACAGAAAACTCACCAGATTATTCACCAGAAGAGATAACTTTCATGTGTTGAGGGAATGAGATGCTTTTATCATTTATCTGCTTTTGGGAAGAAGGAAGGTCATCAACTTTAAACTTCAAGTAGATTTTTGTGTGTAATGTCAAGGCAGAAAAGTGTTTCTCTTGGAACTAGTGACAATTAATGAAGGCCTAATTCCTTCTCATATCAATGAGTTAATTCTCCAGAGGAGGATATCTGTAGTCTCTTTGGGATTTATGGTGATAGTTCCTAATGGATTAGAAATAGCCTTTACCTTTGGCCTGTTAGTATCTATATGTTACAAATATAATCTTTGCCTAGAACAGAGGTTCCAGTTTGGGGAAATGGCTTTTGTATAAGTCTAAGACAACCTCCTACATTTTAATGGGTACCACATGCCTAAAAGAAGCTATGCAAGGTTGCATTATATGTTAATACTACCTTCTCATCAAAACAAGAATTTTGAACTTTGTATATATTATTTCACTTTGATCATCATTAAATTTTTGTCATTTAGTTTTAAATTGAATTTATTCTTTCTTAATAAAATTTTAACTGCAAATATTTGGAAGACAAAGCTCACCTATGGCTACTCTTTACACTGTTTTACTATTAGCTGTCAGCTCTCTGTTTACCTCTGTTTCTGATGTGGCTATCATAACACATGGAATAGCTTCATGTTGAAAAAAAAGGTGCAGGTCTATTTGGTTACTTGCAGGCAGAGACAGACTTTGCCAGTGGTCTCACCTGAATGGATATGAGGAGGAAACCATATAGCCGCACTAACACACTCTCCTGTGCTAATAAACCTCTGTGATGGGTTTAAATGTGAGAAAGAACATCAATGAGGTGATACAGTTTCACAGCTTTCAGGTTGGAGGGAGGTAAGTTCACAGGATAGGCCAACTCAGTTCAAGCCTGGCTGTAAAAAAATACATGAACAAACCTGTGGAGCCTGGACTGAAACCAAGGAAGTGATTTCATTTAATATGGGTCTCCTTTCTGAAGACTGTTGGTAAAAGTTTTCTGTTTCTTCTTCTCCTCACCTGTTGTCTCCAGCCTCTCAGGTTCTCTTTTTCTCTGAATTAGATCTCATTACAGCTGTAGTATAAGCTGAATCAGCCCTCAGTCCTTTCTTTCCTTCAGAACTGAACAAAGATTTCCCTTTTAAAGTATACAGAGTTCATCCTCACCATTCCTATGGGAACCACCTAGCTACAACACTTGCCTAGAAAGTGGAAGGCATGAATTCAGTTGTCTACTCTGTCAACTTCCCCACTGTAGCTGCATTTTCTAAGGCTACAATTCCTATTCTTTTCTGTTCTATGAGCTCTGAAAAAGCCTACCAGATCAAATGTGTCCAAGGGTTCAAGAGGAGAAATACGTCAGGCTTAGGCATATGTTAGACATTCAAATATTCAGTACTTAAGCAGAGCAGAAGCTTTCAAGTGTCCTGGAGTTTTATTGTTAAAAATTGTGAGAAGTGTCGATTTTACTTCCTCTCCTGACAGACAAAAGCCAAAGGAGGGCAATTTTGGTGTGAAGTCTTTTGGGGAAGGGAGTCGTCTGGCTATTCAAAGTGACTGTATGGCCCATCATCAGCTAAGCAAGAATTTTGTGAAATTTTGGGTTCACTGTCATAAGGATAAACTTGATGGGCTCCAAGGTGCTTTTGTCCTTCTGTGAACCTAACCTCTACAGCTTAATTAAACAGAAGAAGGACCATTTACATTGCAATGGAGGGCAGTGTCTCTCTATTTACTTGTTCACTGATTAGTCAATATACTAAGAGTTCATTTGCAGTGTTGTTCACTATTAGAACTAAAATACCAATTATTCTCTGTTGCCTCACAGCCTGACCAGCATAAATTGGCTCATTTCCTGCAGACATTCTGTCAGAGGTGGGTCCTTCCACTCTTCAATTATTTCTATTTCTGTTGTTATAAGTCCTGTTAATTATCAGCCTAAGTAGAGGACAGTGTGAAACCTCGCCTTTCCAAGGACTATGCCACGGGGAGGAGACAATGACTGCTGAGCAGCTTTTCTGTGTGGCACCACATCAGCTTTTGCATCCATATAGTCTCTTCTCACTCATGCTGAT